>NC_088645.1:41390981-41475981 GCF_964019385.1 Sycon ciliatum | reverse complement strand
TGTGTGTGTGTTGATGAGTGTGTGGGGGGGGGGGGGTGGGGGTGAGAGAGAGAGAGAGACAGAGAGAGAGACAGAGAGAGAGAGACAGAGAGAGAGACAGAGAGAGAGACAGAGAGAGAGACAGAGAGAGAGAGAGAGAGAGAGAGAGAGAGAGAGAGAGAGAGAGAGAGAGAGAGAGAGAGAGAGAGAGAGAGAGAGAGAGAGATAGAGAGAGAGACAGAGAGATACAGAGAGAGACAGAGACAGACAAAGGCAGACAGAGACAGACAGAGACAGATAGACAGAGACAGACAGACAGAGACAGACGGAGACAGACAGAGACAGAGACAGAGAGAGAGAGAGAGAGAGAGAGAGAGAGAGAGAGAGAGAGAGAGAGAGAGAGAGAGAGAGAGAGAGAGAGAGAGAGAGAGAGAGAGAGAGAGAGAGAGAGAGAGAGAGAGAGAGAGAAGAGAGAAAGAGAGAGAGAGAGAGAGAGAGAGAGAGAGAGAGAGAGAGAGAGAAAGAGAAAGAGAGAGAGAGAGAGAGAGAGAGAGATCGAGAGAGAAAGAGAAAGAGAGGGGAGAAAGAGAGAGAGAGAGAGAGAGAGAGAGAGAGAGAGCTCTGTGTCCAGTACATAGCGCCCTAGCCCTTTACCTTGCAAACAAGGTTCGTAGTTGGACGTTTTAAAAGTGTTCATGGTTTTGTTCCTTGCCTATTTCCTGTACGCTGCTATGTTCTTAGTCAGGAGATTACCGGACTGATCATTCTTCGTTCTGCGTTCTCTGGCTAACAAATGACTGTGCTGTGTTGAATACAGAGTGTGTGGACACGGACCCATGTTGCAGAAACGGCCGCATTGTGACGCGCAGGGATCTGATCTGCCGCAGCGCTACCAGCGAATGTGATGTACCGGAGTACTGCGATGGCCAGAACGCTACATGTCCGGAGGATCTGATTGCACGCAACGGATGGTCATGCTCAAACAGGCAAGCATACTGTTGGAATGGAGTTTGCCAAACATTGCCCGACCAGTGCCTGAAGGCCTGGGGCAGTGGCTCTCACGGACAATCTGTTCAGCACTGCTACACGGCCATCAACCCGATAGGAACCAATTTTGGAAACTGTGGTTTCAATTCCTCCACGGGGTCCTACGCTGCCTGTGCAGCAAAGGATGCACTCTGTGGTACTTTGTTCTGCTTCACAGATAAAGACAGTACACCTGCAATAACAGCCAGTGGAAGGATTCGACCCCATGTAATCTCCGTGGGCTCTGCCCGGCACCAATGCCGAAGTTTGGTGATAACCCCACCAAGTAGCCATGACGATCCAACACTGGTGAAGGACGGAAGCCTGTGTGATCCCAGCCGTGCTAACCGAGATCTGGTTTGCCACAAGCAACGCTGCGTGGACAAGACTACGGTTACAAAGCAGTGCTCTCTCGATGCTGATGGCAAAGAGTGCCAAGGAACTGGTGTCTGCACAAACACAGGCTATTGTCATCATACACCAGGTTAGTTGAAAAAAACGTTTTGTCTGTTGTTACCACTCATCTCTGTGTACATGGGCATGCTGGTATGCATTTGTAGAGCAAATTGGAAGCGTCTCCAATTCTTCAGTGCAGTACATGCATCTGCGCAACCCACACCAGTCCAAATCAACACTAGTAGGACATGTTAGCCTGAACCGAACGTTTTCTTTCCCTTCTCTTCAATTCTTTGCTCGTATCATTGCTGTCTTGGTCACTCTTGCTTTATTCCCTGTCAGAGCCCATGAAGAGAGAAGGGAACGAAAACGTTCGGTTCTAACATTTCCTAATGTTCACATGGATAGCTGTGCATTGTGTGTCACATGTGTACTACATTGATATGTATTTTTTTGCTCAAAACTTTGAAAACTTCGAAATCCTAGTCCGAGACAAGATAGCAATCATTGATCATGATAGAAACACAACCAATCATGACCGACTTCATTCTCTTCCTCTCGCGGAGACCTTTCCAGGAAGCGCAAGATTGTGGAGATTGAGTCAGTGGGTGGAACTGAAGTTATGATCCAAGGAACACGAAAAAATGCAGAATTTTCTGTAGCTCTTTTAAAAAGGGCTAAAAGATAGTTCGTCGCTCTAGCGCCAAAGTGCACTGGCTACGAAAAGTAGCGTGCAATGAATTATGCAGCAGCACTAGAGCAGCCGACCGAGAGTGCTCATAAAGCAATAAAGGCCTCATCAGTACAGCTACGAGCTTTAACTAGGCCAAGCTACCAGCCATGGTGCAAAGGAGGCACCACAGACATTAAGATAGCGCGTCGCGCTAGAGACAGAGTGCTCTGAACATGAAAAGCAGCGTGCAATGCGTAATGTAGCAGCACGAGAGCAGCCGACCGAGAGTGCTCAACAAGACGAATGTCGATTAGCGTAATGGCCTTTAGACAGCAAGCTGTTTCGGACATAAAGGCTAGCACCTTCATTTAAGGATTGCAACAAACAGAACCAGGTGAAGCGTCATTCCACGAAGGTTTTATCTAGATTTCACGAACAAATTCCAGAGAAAGTGGTGACGGACAAAGACATAACTATGATGAAAATGTAACGTGAAGAACATTGGGAAGATGAGAATATATTGCCTGATGATTGCGAGAGCATGAAACTTAAAGTAGCAGCAAACAAGCCTTGATTGTCCTTGTTGTTCTGTTGTGCATTACGCTCTGCCTTTGTGGTGCTGAGCACTGTCAGCACTCTGGGTACGTCCTTCGGGGAAGATGAGAATATAAAATGCATCGAACTAGCTTTCGCACAATGCTCATTTCTCATCGTTCCCATTATTGTTCTTCACATTCCATTTCCATCAAAGTTATGTCTTTGTCCAGCACCCCTTTCTCTAGATTTTGTTCATGACATCTCAACGACAGAGCTTGAAAGCTCAGGGCCCTCACTGTGCTGTTTTGCCTAGGTCATCATGCATGTTATTCGAATTGATGGAAACGTTTTTGCAATACAATCATCAGCTACATCATTGTATTGCAAAAACGTTTCCATCGGTTCGAATAACATACATGATGACCTAGGCAACAAAAGCATAGTGAGGGCCCTGAGCTTTCAAGCTTTGTCGTTGACAAATGGGTGGAAATGGCAGATTGATACGTTTTACTAGATCCTGATGCATCAGCTCATTTTCAACACTAGCGGGTGGTCCAGATCCCATTGCGTAAGACGCTACTAACGTAAGGACTCCTATTTCCCATAGCTTCGGGAATAAAGCATGCATTATAATATATGTGTGTGTGTGTGTATGTGTGTATGTGTGTGTGTGTATGTGTGTGTGCGTGTGTGTGCGTGTGTGTGTGTGTGTGTGTTGATGTGTGTGTGTGGGGGGGGGGGGGGGATGGTGTGCATGTATGTGCGTTGGTGTGTGTGTTTGTTGATGTACACGTACATACTATTATTATAGATACTGATGAATGTAGCCTTGGTATACATAGCTGCCATCAGAGTGCAGTTTGTGAGAACACTGATGGTTCTTACACATGCTCATGCAGGAATGGCTTCGAGGACATTAGCAACATCACCATTACCAACAAGAACACTTCCTCATTGCTGGTACAATGTTCTGATATTGACGAATGCTCAGTGGAAGTTTCACCGTGTGACGAAAATGCTACTTGTCACAACAACGTGGGAAATTTCTCCTGCATCTGTCACCCCGGGCTTACCGGTGATGGCCAGGATTGCTCGGAAGTGGATGAGTGTGCGGTAGGCCTGCACCTGTGTCATGGCAATGCGCAATGCCAGAATACGAACGGTTCCCACGAATGCCAGTGTGTTGATGGGTTCGCTGGTTCCGGGGAGCAGTGTGACGATCTGGATGAATGCTCGCTGGGCACGCATACATGCCAGCCCCAAAAGCAATGCCGTAATCTTCCCGGTACATTCAACTGCACATGTTCACAGCCTGGCTATGTAGCAGCCGCAGATAACTGTACTGGTAAGCTTAATAGCATTTTTTAATTATTTTTACAATGATCACAGCTCACAGGCAAAGACAACAAAATTGCACAGTGGGAGCATAGTGATGGTGAGGCTTTTTGCCCTCAGCTGACCTGAGGTCTCGACGTCATGGGGACATAAAACGCACCAAAAAAGAAAGAAGAAGAAAAATGAAAGGAGTGTGCATGTCGGCTTTCTTGAAACTAGTAGTAGTATTGACATATCCGCGGCAAGCCGCTTATGTACAACGGCATGGGAGAGGATAACAAAAAATGAAAATATATTGTTGGGGAAATCCACGCTATTATCGAATATTCAACAATGACGGGTGTGGGGTTATGCCAAATTCCCATAATGTGGAAGTACGTTATTATTGTTGAAAGCACTAGGTGATCTGCACTCTACAATGTGACCTGTGCGATTATATCGTTGAATGATTGCCTGTTCCGAGCCACCAAACGCAGTGTCTCCAGGTCCTTCAGACTCCGGAGACGCATGGACGTTGCCTTGGCTAATTCGTTGTCTATCACCACTGGTAGGGTGATGCGCGGGCGTCCGAGCCAGCCCCGATTCTGTCGCTGGAAATACGCTGTCATGCTCACCTGCGCTGGAGTTGCTTCAGGGAGGCGTAGAATATGACCAAACAGTTTCCACCGTGCTCTTCTGCTTAGTACGGATATTGGCTCGGCATTGCAGCGGGTATATAGGTCTGTGTTGGTGATAATTTCCGGGTAAGATATCCCTAATAGACGGCGGAGCTGCTTTCTGTGGAACGCATCCATTGCTGTAGCATCCCGGGATGAAAGCACCCACACGCCACAGTTGTAGGTCAAAATAGATAGCACAAATGCATCAAACAACCTCAGGCGGGTTGCTTCAGAGATAACTTGTCTCCGCATCCACAGGTTGACAAGTGTGTTGAAGGCAGCTGCGGCTTGCTGGCGCCGGCGCTTGAGGTCTTCTGTGACTCCGTACAGTGAACCAAGCAACCGGGTGGACCTCCATCGTTCCTCACCTCTTCTTGCAACAGCCTCTTCTTGGTATAGATGGGTCCACTCGGTCTTGGTAGGGTTGATGTTGAGGTTCCACTCTTTGAAAACTACATCTGCCTCTGTTAGTGCGCACGCTAGATGTTGACGGTCCGTGGAGTACAGGTTAACGTCGTTCATGTATGCTGTTTCGCAAGGTATGGACATATCGACAGTCGTGTAGGCTGTCCCTCCAATATTCAGTATGGCAGGTCTTGGCGATATCCTGGGACGCAGGCAACGCATTGTCGCTTCGAGGGAACAGGTGAATAGCACCGGCGACAAACTATCTCCTTGTGGGATGCCTATTGATGTTGGAAATTCTGTGATTCTGTGAATAGCACCGGCGACAAACTATCTCCTTGTGGGATGCCTATTGATGTTGGAAATTCTTGAAACTGGGATGTTAATAATGTGGTGCTATGGCAACATAACGTTACTATGGCAACGTCGTGGCAAGGTCGGCAGCTGCAGAGCGAAGCGATGTTATGGTGTGGTGGGTGATGAAAAATCCGTGTTTGGGAAAACTGCGGCATGCTGTCGGATTCGTTCTTTCTGCCCATGCATCTC
Organism: Sycon ciliatum; assembly: GCF_964019385.1. NCBI lineage: Eukaryota > Metazoa > Porifera > Calcarea > Leucosolenida > Sycettidae > Sycon > Sycon ciliatum. The sequence goes on along the minus strand of NC_088645.1, from coordinate 41,470,425 downwards.
GAGATCTGACAGCGGTGTTACCTGGATATTGCTGCGGCGACTGTAGAGAATACTGTAAAACTGGAAAGTCTTACGAGTCGCAAAGTCTTACGTTTTAACGACCGAATATTTTTTCGATATCTGAAAAAAACCCGTTATTGCTAGATGTCTGTGTAAAGATGCGCATGCCAGATGGGTGGCCAGGTAGCCATCGTTAAACTTTCTGCACGTAATCATGCCAAAATTACAAAAACGTTTAAAACTTTTTGGTCGTTAGACTTTCCAGTTTTGCAGGGCACTAGTATAAGTCACACAGTTTTTTTGCACTGAACATCAGCAGGCCAACAAAGTGACTGCAACTCACTGTCAAGCGTGACTTACTACTGAAGCGAACGCATTGAAATAAATTATGACGTTTGCACCTGGAAATGGGGCTGCGACATACATATACAATCGCGTGCGACTTGCAATTGGAAAAAATATGCAACACTACAGTCCTTTCATTGGAAACTGGCACCCAAAATTGTTGGCTCTCCCAAATATAGTCGTAGATGTAGCGAAAACAACAGTACATCCCCCATTGCGTGAGCCGTGAAATTATTCCTTCCTACTTTTGAGGCCAGAAAAGTCCAAGGACAGGGAAATAGAAATTCAGCCAGGTTTTACAAATTTAGGACAGGTATGCCGCAACATGTATGGAGAGGACTAATTCAACAGCCTGATTTTTCCAAGTTTGAAGCGCGGTTTTGAATCTCACTTCGGCCAAAATCGGGCTTTTAAAAGCCCTTTCCGATGAATGGACTGTGAACATAGACGTACATGTGGAGAGTAAAGCCAAGTGAAGTTTGCAATGTATAAGCCAAGTGAAGGTTGCAATGCATACCTACCTGATTGGCCACATTATACCAGAATAAAACCAACAAAGTTGAACTCGGATGGTAAGCCAAATAAATTATGGTGAAAAAGGAGAAGGGCAAAATGTTACGTCAGGTCGCCGAATGTCTCAGTACTCCTTGTCAGTTTGGTGCCATTTTGTCGCACTCGCTGACGGTATAAGATCTGGTTACGTTGGTGGACAGTTAGTCATAACTCGTAACATTTTTTCCTTCTCCTTTTTTACCATAAAACCAACAAGCAGACAAACAAGCAGATATCCCTGATCGACCCTATCATAGCCGGGTTGAGTGGCCCGGAACTTGCATGAATTATGGGTGGCCTTGTCAGGTTTTATCTCGTGGATGACGTTGCCTTTGTCTTCTCCCACTTCTCTGCAGTTATCACTTCCTCACATGTCCTGTCCAATTTGAGTTTGCTGGGTGGCATTGCAGGAGGAGCAGGAGCCTGTGTGATCCTGGTGGTACTTGGTATGATTGTGTACTATTGGAAGTCGGAGAAGACTAAGTATAGCGCGCCATGGGACAGTACCTATGTCACACGCACCAGTGGTGAGTGCTTGTTCGTGTGCACGCGTGTGTGTGTGTGTGTGTGTGTGTGTACATGTGTGTGTGTGCATGTGTGAGTGTGTGTGTGTGTGCATGCGCGTGTGTGTATGTGTGTGTGTGCGCACGCAAGTGTGTGTGTGTGTGTGTGTGCTTGTGAGAGAGGGTGAGAGTGAGAGAGAGAGAGAGACCGACTACATGTGTGAGTGCACATGTGTGTGTGGGTGGGGGGGGGAGTGGGTGGGGGGGGGGGGGAGTGGGTGGGGGTGTGGGGGGGGGGGGGGACTGTTGCACAATCGAGGTGCTTGTGAAGCCTCTTTCAGATCCATGCTTTTTCAGCAATCCACCTCAGTATTAAGTATCACCTAAGTTCTTCACTGGGGCAGGGGTAAATGCAGTTAGACCCCAAGGCAGATGGATGCCTTCGCGCCCTCAATACTTTTTTCTGCTCCTTGTTATCATCCAGTTGTTGTGGTGGGCTGAGCTCGTGATTGGGGCGATATCTGTGCTCTGTTAAAAAGAAACATTATCATAGTGCACATATCTACAGTTTTTTTCTCTCTACAAAATCCACATTATCTCCAGACACTAGGGTGAATAACGTACGGAAGAAGGGGAAACAAAGACAAAAACAAAAAAACAAAAAAAAGACAAAACAAGAATACAACAATGGGTGTATAGGCACTACTTTGAGCTGCGCTGGTGAGGTGCGCTGGTGAGGTGCGCTGGTGAGGTGGGCTGGTGAGCTGCGCTGGTGAGCTGCGCTGGACTCCCCCGACCAGGGGTCTTGGGAACCGTGTACATTGCAAGCACCGTGTGGGGGGGGGGGGGGAGCGAGAGGAATGACGGGAGAGCGAGTGAGACCGTCTTGTGTTGGCGGTTTCGCCATGACGGTTTGTGGCTATCTTCTTAAAAAAAAAGTGTGCACAGATCACTCAGTGAGATGTTTTATGGCATCACTCCAGCATGCACGCAGAGTACGTGAAAGTCCAACTCAGAACAGGGCTGAGCGTAGTAACCTCCTAAGAGTGAGAGAGTGTGCGTGAAAGCGATTGTGGGCGTGAAAGCGATTGTGGGCGTGAAAGCGATTGTGGGCGCGTGTTTCGTTGAAGTAGGTCACGTGTTAATAATCATCTTGTTTGTTTCTAAACAGAACGCAAAGTGCGAATGTGCATGGAACGACGAAAACAAATTAAAATGAGAAGAGCAAGCCAAAGGGAACCGCCTTGCAATGCCAGTGGTAGGTCATCACTGTACTACTGTGCTAGTCCTTTCATTTCTTTCTATGCTCATGCTTTATCTTCATACACAGATTGATTGTGCATGTCTGACTGTTCAAAATCTGGTTTAGCTGGTGGAATCGATCGCATAACTTGTGCCCACGATTTCCCATGTTTCAATCTTTTATCCCCCACAATGCCACCCAATCACTTGTGACAGTGGTTGTGAGACTTACCCACTCACCCCCACCGTTAGGCGCTGCATCTGCCGCTAGGGTTTATCGGGTGTTAGCGGCCGTCGTGAGTTCCCTTCGGGAACGGATACGATAATTTACTTTTTTTATTTTTTTTAATGCCACCCAATCATTTTAAAAGAGAGCATGCCTGAGAACACCAAAGTATGTGGGCAAGTGGATCTCTCCGATTTCGCTCACAATTTGCAGGTATGTTCCCTTTGGGGTGTAGATCGATTGTGCAAAGCCCTTGAAAAGGTTTCTGAAGGGAACCTTCAAACTTGCATACCCCTCAAAAACGGCCGAAATATCACATTATTTATGGGTCTAGAAACGAGTCACGCCACAGCGTATACGAGCAAGTTACGAACAAAACTCCATCAAGCCAACATTGCCTCACCTCAGAAGAGTTCCTGGAGCAGTACTGCTTAGCCACGCCAGGATCCCAAAAGACGACGTCAGGCGAAATTACTGGTCAGTCGGCGACACGCATTTTTCACAAAAATTTGCGTTTCACCTGCTGGGAGAGTATGCGTGTACTCGAGTCTCATCCTGAGCACGTTTTTTCTTCTTTTTTTCAGCTCCAGTATAGCTGTATTTTTCATTGCAAAGCCGTCCTCGATTGTTGTGTTCGTTGTTCAAACGAAGTGGACATTCAATCATGAAGGCAGAGGACATAGGAGCCTGATTGGAGTTTCTCGTGGCATAGGACGGCCACACAGAGACACTTTGGGATTTTCTGAATATAAAATACCGTACGCACGATGCTGAGATCAATTTGTGCGATATCAAAGTGTTTGTGATCTACCACATCGAGCAGAACGGGATCCAAACACAAGCTTACCGACGGTTAGGCTGCCGACCTGACTGGACAAATGATCCCTGGCTTCACCAGACGCCAGAAGTCGGACACCATGTCCTTTGCCGCGACGTCCATCTCCAAAAAGAACTCCATCTTCGTCGTGAAAAGGCTTGAAATACTCAATATTCAACCGAGATTCGCGGTCTCACCCTTTCTCAGATCGAATCATTTTTTGTTGTAGCAGTTGCAGGGCAGATCCCCGCCACTACTTCAACAGAAGATGGCTCCAAAGCATGCCTGGAACAAGCCATATCGAGGTTGCAAGCCACCCCTCTCAGCACTTTTTTTTGAAGAAATTCGAAATTTCAATGGTGGAAGATATGCTATGAAGAGAATTTCAAAAAGTATGTTTCGCGGAGCGATCGCTCAACCTACGTCATTCAAACTTTGCAGGATGGTTCAGACGTACATGCTAGGCATGGAACCACAGAAGATGATATCATAGCTGACACACAGAGTCACACACACAGCAGATTCGTGTGCACAGATACTAAATTAGTGGACGTCGTCATCTTCTTCCCGCTGATCTCAAATGTACTATGACGTGCTATTTCGCCTGACGAGGTCCATCACCCCCTGACGCCACAAATGATTGTCTTGAAATAGCCTTACAAGCGCTGGCAAAACAGCCAGCTACGTCCTCAATTGGCAAGAACTACACACCGGCAGATAGTAGAACACCTCTTCTAGCGCTGAAGACATGTCCCCCATCTTCCTTTTGGGGTTTTCTTGAAATACACCTTTTTGAATTTTTCCACTCGACCATGCTGAAATACGGCCAAAGTCATACCTGCGCAGGAAAGCTCACCTCTCCGCGACGTCTCCTCAGCAATTTCTACTCCAACACTACTCCCAACGCCGCAGAACAAAGTGTATTGTTGACTCTGACAAGGAAAAGCAGCGGTGATCACTTGGCACTCCAAACGACAAGCCTCTCCTTGCGCAACCAATAATCTTTTGTGCGAATATTGATGCAAAAGTCCCGGGTTCGAGTCCTGGTGGATCTGGCGATTTTTCTCTTTTCAGGCAGCTCACTTCCCCGACTGATCCTTTGAATTTGAAGTTCTCCCAAATCCTTTCAAATATTATTATCTATTTTTAGGGCTGAAACGATCGTGATATTTCCTTAGTGGCTTAGCTGATATCATAACGATCGGCTTATCGGCTTAGCGATATATTTCCACTCCATATGGTACACACAACACAATCATGGCACAGGATCAGTTTTTTTTTGAAATTTGATTATAGAATTACGTGAATATGAATTCTACACAATTGTGGTAGCTCGAGTGAGTGCTCTGTGCACCTGGGTGTAGCCCGTAGGGTATCATATGTATCTAATATTGACTGAGTACGAGGTCAATATAGGAAATAAAAGCCGAGTAAAAGACCGAGGCGAAGCCGAGGTCTTTTACGAGGTCTTTTATTTCCTATACTGACCAAGTACGAAGTCAATATTAGATTTATCACGACAAACAGTCCGTATTTCAAATTCCAGAACGATAACCTCATGAATCCCGGTTTTATGAATGCACAATCGTTGCACCACCACCTACTCATGCAGTTAAAATGCTGCACTAGGCACCGTTCAACTGCGCAACCCCTAAGCAGTCAAATATAAGCAGTCAACATAGCCCTAAGGAGTGAAATATGCAGGAATATTTGACTGCTTAGGTATGGCAAAAATCTATGCGAGTCAATACTAAGGGAGTGATAAACTTCAGTATAATGTTCTGCAACTTTTGAGTTTCCGCATCAGCTAGCACCGCACTAGCCAACCGTGCTATGACCATGATGACTATGAGGTTGGTGATCGCCCGTGCTTGAAATTCTGAGTTACAGCAATACAGTTTCCTCTTTCTTCTTTGGAGTTGCAATGACCATCTGTCGGTACCCGGTCAAGATTCAGATCGGCGAGTTTCTCAGTCCCGTGTGATCAGACAAACATGGGCGACGGATGGAGTTGCCAAGTAAACCCAACTCGACAAGTAACAGTTGCAGCGCTTGTCGGATGCCACAGAAGTCAAAGTTTTCTTGTCCGATTTTTATTCAGTAGCCGTACCTGCAAGGTGACCGAGTTGGAATATCGATGGGTTTTCCAACTCGAGGGGCGAGCGAGGAGATAGCCCATCCTGCTCTGCCAGTGGGACATGATTTTTTCTTCGCTGGAACAGAAGTATGTTTCTTCACACCACGCTCAACATTTATCCACACTACAGCCCTCGATTCGCTGAAGAACACCTTGGCAAAGGCGAGTGTTCGAGAAAAGGTGAGTCCACTAGTAGTAGTAGTAAGGGAACAACACTACACAAAAGGTGAGTCGTGTTCATTCCCATTTTCCACTACATAACAATCATCATGTAGTTTCTAGCCAAACAAAATTTTCTTGCCACTACAGGATCAAGTACGAGTACAGTGATCAGTCACCTGGGCTGCATGACAAGAGTGACCCGCACTCAGGCACACTGCAGGCTCCATGGCCACGAAGTCCACGCCCGCGCGCGCGCGCAGTGTACTGGCATACCGTGATATGTCACAATGCTTTTCGACGAGACCTAATAAATGCATGCACGGGACTCGTCGTCAAAATTTGTACTTTTATCAAGCCGATATAAAGCCGATAGCAACTAAAATACTCGTTCGATATCCTTTCTAACGAGTAATTACCGAGTAATCGGTATAATCGTTTCAGCCCTAAAAAAATTTTTACTTTTACATCATAATTATACAACTCTAGATATGAGTTCTGTTGGGAAAAGATAATAATAGTTACAGACTTACAGTTCACATGTCACTCATGGAAGGATCCATGGGCTTACCGCATCTGTCAATGAAATCCAGGCAGAAGAGCCAATAAAAGGCACCTCAATATCGTTAGAATGTATAGTAGTAAATAGATAACTACACAAGAGCAGCACATTTTTTCCACAAGCATCAGCCATCCTCTCTTGTCTAGCGCCAGATCAAAACAGTCAAAAATATCAATATTGGCTTGCTTTATATCATTAAATTTTTCAATATTGTCAATCCCTCAGAGGTGGGGTCGGCCACGTGGGCTCTGGATGTCCCGGGTATTAATTGCCATATCCAGTGCTTGGCAAGACCCTGAGTTAGGTCCTTCACGAACAACATGGCCCAGCCAGAGCAGTCGACGTGTGCGACAGATAGTGCTGACTGGGTCTTGTCGCGTTGAGGAGTACACCGTAGCATTTGGCATGTGGTGAGGGTACACAACACCAAGCAGGTACCGCAATTTCCTTCAGTTCCATGCGTCCAGCCGAGTACTGCGTTGCTGTGTCAGTGCCCACAGTCCACAGTTATACAAGAGAATAGGCAATGAGGGAAGAGAACATACAACGGTCTGCAGCTCTTATGAAGGAAAAGTAAACGGGGAAGGAAATAGGAACAATTAAAAGGGTAGAGGCCACGCACGGTGTGTTTACAGTACTGGATCAAACGGTCTTGGACCGAAGAGGCTGCCACGCACGGTGGTTTTATAGTACTGGATCAAATGGTCTTGGTCCGAAGAGGCTGCCACAAACGGTGGGTTCATAGTACTGGATCAAATGGGCTTGGTTCGAAGAGGCTGCCACAAACGGTGGGTTAATAGTACTGGATCAAATGGTCTTGGTTTGAAGAGGTTGCCACGCACGGTGGGTTTATAGTACTGGATCAAACGGTCTTGGTCCGAAGAGGCTGCCACGCACGGTGGGTTTATAGTACTGGATCAAATGGTCTTGGGCCGAAGAGGCTGCCACAAACGGTGGGTTTATAGTACTGGATCAAACGGTCTTGGTCCGAAGAGGCTGCCACGCATGGTTGCCCAAATGACGGCAGTCTTGACAGTCGCGATCTTTTACACAAATTAAATTGGTTGCGTGGCTGGCTACCTGGCTGCACACTATGATGTGATCACTGGATAAGGTAGACGTTGCACTCATGTTTGAGAATATCTGACAGCCGATGCAGGACAGCCTCCTTAGACAAAGACCGTTCAACTCAGCATCAAAACCTCGACAGACCCTAAGACTTTCATTGCACAACCGACTTCCCCTTTAAAGGGAGGTGCGCGGTCTTCAATTAAAATCTAAGCATCGATAATGATGCTGGACATGTGAATGTATGGACATTTGATTATGTGGTGATGTTCTCTTGTGTGCCATAGATCCCAATAACACAAACCCCACAAGCAAACAGGGTATTCCACCATCAATTGGACGCAAGGGAGCTAAAAGACGTGGCTCGACCAACGTCTACAAGGTCATGAGCAAATGTGATGTTTACGAGACGATCAGCTGTGGCACCAGCAAACAATTGACGCTGCAGACCGGGGCGGTACGCAACTACGGAACAGATCCTTCAGGAAGGAACTTCGTGGACAACCAACTGGGCAATTCACTTGCAGAGAAGAAGAATGATTACAGTGACGCCGGTTGCTACCAGCTGAACGGTAGTTCAGTAAACTTGGCCGGCGGCCGCAAGGCAAGCGCGTGTAATGACAGTATATACGACTCAGCAGATGACACGATCACTACGCGTACGGGGGCCGCCTCACAACAGAGCACAGCCGCACAGAGCACGTCTTACGGTAAGACACACGGGGGCGAAGCGGGTGAGTCCTCGAGTGGTGTTGGCAGCACTGCAGCGTGCGCCAAGCCGGGTTCCAAAAACCCCGCCAGCAAACTGAAGCAGTGGGTAGGCAGAAGGCTTCCCAAGCGCGAGGAAACACTGCGCACCATGGCATCCTTGGAGATTGGCGGCGATGTGGAGCAGAGACTCCCACAGGGACATGGGCCCAACAGGCTCGCCTCCACCGGCAATGAGAAAGAGGAATCTCGTACGGCAGCCCCTGGCGCCCATGACGATGTTGTTTTCATCAATAGAAACAGGAGTGACGGCGGGATTGAGAGCGCCAATGGCAGTGCACTGCAGGGCGGCGCTGTTCATGGGAACGGTAGCAGCCACGACATCATTAGTCTTTCCAGTACTTACGGCAACGACGTAGAAAACTCCGCCGACGACATTGCCGTGCTGTTTGACGACGAGCGAAGGAAGCAAAGCGTACAGTGCTCAGTCTACTCCAACGCGTCTTTCATCGACGACGTAGTTTATTACGAACATGAAGATGGAGACAGCGGAGCAGGTGAGAGTTTCTATGACACGGCTGAAGCTGATACTGAGGACCTGGATGTGGCTGCGGGCTACAACTGGCAACAAGCATCAACCATTGGACAGTGCGACGGCATATCCATGCCGACCAGCAAGATGCAGCCTGGAAGTCATTCTCCGGCAGATACGTCCATTTGCAATGACACCTCAGACGGCCTCGGCCAATATGCATCTGCTGTCGGTTTAACTGCTACCGCAGACTCCAGTGAACGACGGCTACAATCCGTAGTAGGCCATGAATACGATGCACTATACTCCAGAACAGATTGCACTGACGCCAATCAGTCACACCGCAACAATGGTCAAGGCGGCCGCGGGCAAAACTACGACGGTCAAGGCGGCCGCAGGCAAAACGACGATGGTCAAGGCGGCCGCAGGCAGAGCACCAGCAGTCAACAAGATAGCCATCTCACGCCGGCTGATCTATGCAAACCGCAGGCGCATAGTATGGGCAGTCGCACCGGTCGTTGCAGCCTAGGCTCTGTGGAAAACCAATACACGGATTCCTCGCCAAGCGCCCCCGGTTACTACGATGCACTAGCGGGTAAACGGTTAGCCCCTAGGCGGCAAGCAGTTAGGCACCATTCCAGCTCTTCCATCACCAAAAACAACGCGTAACGATGTCTTTGGTGACGCCACTAGTAGCACCCCTGGAAAAAGGTTCTCGGCCTGTATACTTGGGACAGCATCCTCGCTAGCAGTTCAATACCACTGTGTGGGGCCATGGATCACTACCTCCGAAATCGGCAACCGTGATGGTCTAAACCAGATCCTACTTCTGCTAATGATGATGCCCCTGCTGGGTCATGGCTAACAGAGAAGGTGTTGTGCTAGTGCCAGCACAAGAAGCAGCAGTGCTACGGCTGCATCAGTCACAACCTGTGACACAAGCAGATAGTGGCGAAGGGCAGCGTAGGTAACAGCGGTCAGGATGTTCACAGCAACTGTAAAGCAATAGCCTCTCCCCCTCCCCCCCCCCTCTCTCTCTTAACATTTTCTCAATATTTCACCCCCCCCCCCACCTTAGACTGTACTATGCATTCTAAGCTCTCTGTTCTCCCCCCCCCCCTTCCCCTTCACTTTTTCTCTCGCTCAATTTGTTGATGTATGAGGATCGGTCCAGATGGCTTGATCTTTGGATGGCTGAGAGCCTGCAGCATCCCATCGCAACGTGCTTCTCACATTGCAGCGCCACCCAGCCCTTAACAGTATGTCATCTTCTAATTTTCATTGTTCTCCTTTCTTGTTTTACCAATATCCGATTATCGGGTATCTGAAAGCAGCATGCTTTGGCCAAGGAGCCGTACACACCTTTATAGTCTGTCCCTGTGGGAATTTGCGGAAAAAACTCTCGAAAACTTGCGCAAGAAATTGCGGCAGAAAACAACAAAAAATGCCACGAAAAGTGCGAAATGATGCAGAACGTGCCAGGAATTCGCGGAATTATTTACAGAAATTTGAAGAAGGGCTGAGGCTTCCTGCAGCTTCATCTGTGAAAAGAATTCGGGTGGACACACCCATTCCCATAGCGCTGCATATCACATCCGAACCAGTTCCGTTATTTTTACAACGTTTCGGCACTTGGCCATCGTCAGGTAATAACAATGAATACCGTGGAAGCCACACAAGAGCAGTATATACGCAGAGTGTAGCGCCAAAAAAAAGATGCGAATTATGTCACCTAGTATGACACAGAGAGAGAAAAGGCGCAACTAGCACATCACGGAGGAGAAGCAGCAGAAGGTAGCGCGCATTGTGCTCTGTGAATGGCGTTACGCAGAGTGTAGCGCCAAAAAATAAAATGATGCGAGTTATGTCACCTCTATACAGAGGGGGGGGGGGGGAGAGAAGGTGCAACTGTGCACATCACGGAGAAGAAGAGCGCGCCGTTGTGCTCTACGAAGTGAGGTTACATGCCAAATAATTATGGTGTTAATTCTAGCACAGGAGGGGAGCACGGAGCCCCATGAGTCAATGCACTATGAGGTTAAACTTCCATGCCAAACTGTTACCACCAGGGACGCGACGAGGCATCAGGAATAGAATGGATTTGAGTGACCCGCCTCATATTATAATTATTCAGTGATATTGAAGTAGCAGCAGGGGAAGCTGAGAAAATTCACAACAAATCCCATCCGGTGCTTATGTTCACATGGGGCTTGGCATCACGAATCTCAATTGCCTCGCGCAGTTTGCGACGGGCTCGATCAGGCTCTCTTCCTATTACTTCAACTGCAGAGAATGCACTTTGCCCATAGTTAAGCTTACATCCAGGGTGAGTGGTGTGAAAATGTTGGCCCCATGGCTTGTCGAGTTCCTGGCGTCTTGCCTCACCATTATGTTCTTCCAGGCGAGTTTCCAGAAAGCGGCCAGTCTCACCAACATATTGTTCCGGACATTCTTTGCACTTCAGCTGATATACAACGTTCTTCTGCATACATACATCCTGTCCCCCGGATATACACGAGATACACGGCCCCTTTGGGCGACCTCTCTTTTTCGGTTGTAGCTGATTTGCAGCCTTGACACATAGGGGAGGAACGAGGGCGGAGCGACACAATGTGCGCCTCAGGCTACCAGTGTGCTCATATACGACTCTTACCGGAATTTTATACTTTCTGATTGCTTTATTCACTGCTTGATGTACTTTATCTGACTTATATGGAAGCTTTAGAAATGCGCAGCATGGGTTGGCATGGCGACGACGCTTTGGCATTATGGAGGCAGTGCATGCCTCTTCAATGATTCTCTCTGGGTAATTGTTCAATCTTAATTGCTCATGAACCATCGCTTCACTTTCTGCACGCATTCTGGTATTGGATGAGAGCCTCTGAGCTCTTAGGAATTGTGACGAAGCAACTGCCAATTTGATATGGTGGGGAACTGCCGAAGTATAATCAATGAGTAGACCACTAGCACATGCCTTCTGGTACAGCTTGTATGCCAGCTTGCCTTCCTGGATCATAATTGTGATATCCATATAATTTATGGAGCCACTCACCTCGCTGAGCTCATATGTGAAGTTGATACTTGGGTGTGCAGAGTTGAAAGAGTTATTTACAGAAAATTGCGGATTTGGGCCAAATCACGAAATTTGTTGCATCGTATATCTACTCGGGAGTAGTCCGAGTCGTACTATGCAAATATCCTACAAGATCATGGAAAGCACTGCGTGAAAAGTGCATAAAAAGTGAGATATAGTGCACAAAACAACAAAGAACGCAGGAAATCGCGGGTTTGGGCGAAAATCGCGAAATTTGTTGCATCCGTGGAATCGCAATTTCCTGGAGGGACAGCATAGTGCGACTCCCTGCTTTCGCACATCCACTCGAGGTCAAAAGTGGCTTGTACGAGTACTTGTATGTTACATGCTAGCCTGCCCACACACTTGGGGGACTCTGAACGTTGCCCTTTTGGTTTTACCGTAAATGCGCCCACGGGCCTGTATTCGTATATAAGCCCACCTCCGTTTATAGGCCCATGTGCTAATAAACAACAGACACAACAAACCTGGAAAGCAATGAACCTTTTAGGATATACAGTCCGACCTCGCTTAACCGTACACATCCGTTTTCCACAAAAAAATATCCGGATACGCGAGGGAGCTGGATAATCAAACACACATACTGTATGTATGCATGGCATATGCTGTAAATCGGTAACCAACGATTTTCTTCCGCATGACGAGGGATCCGGATAAAAGAGGACCGGATAAGCGAGGTCTGACATGACTGTACCTGAATTTATTTCTCCAAACTTGGTACAGTAGGTTCACGCGCTGAAGAAGGTGGAGCCCAAGAACGTCCAGCCTGAAATGCTAAGAACGACACAGCCTGAAGCTAAGAACGGCGGTGTTGGTTTTCTGGCAGCTTGTGGGATACATAATTATGATCCAGTACGGATTGTTTCTAAGAACGTGCTTTCAGAACGCAGCCACATTGCTGAAAAAGAAGAACGTTCCAGGCTAACCCCTTGGAAACAACGTTCTTGGGCGCGCGGCTCTACTGTGTGGGTGGCCACATCTCTTCACAACCTCACAAGCTGAACTCCTGGACATATCACTGGCGCAGTCCCGAACTAATCATCATTGAATTCACAATACAAGCCTACCCTCATTAGTAGACCACCCGGGGGTCAATTGTTTTGCTTATACCGAATATTATCTGCTAACCGGACTTGAATGTACGTGTTTCAGGTGTCAGGGGATTTTTGATCATTGTCTACTAATGAGGTTTGTCTTGTAATCGATGCCGTACTAACGGTAGACATGCACCCTGCACCAACTGCTTATTGAGTTACTACTCGACTTGGTGTGGGTGACCGCATGATCACAGTCACACACGCACACACACGCACACACACACACACATAACTCCTCCGCAACATGTCACAATGGAGCAAAGTAATCAAAGTTCAGTGAGTATTTCTTCAGATTATCTATTGGCCGTGTATAGTTATTATCATTGCTTGTACTAGACGGTAAATTGGCTCAAACTTGATGGTCTGCGGGTGCTTTGAAGATAAGATACCAGCGCAGTGCTGTATCATATCAACTGCGAGGGAAGCATTCCGAAGTCTAAAGATACGATCTTTTAAAAGTCTTGCTCCCACGTGGGAACATCGTGAAAATACAAAAGAACAACGGGAGGATAGGAAAAAGAGCAGCAGGGGGTGGGAGGAGGGGGTGGGGAAGGGGGGGGGGGTGGGGTGGGTGGGGGTGGGGAGAGGGAACGGGGGAGGAGGAGGGGGCAGAGAAGCATCTTCTGCTTGTTATGCGCCATGCACATGTGGTCGGAACGTGACGGATGTGATGACGCTGCACTGTGCCGTAACCCTAATCCGTTAGGGAGTCAGTGGACAAGCACGTGTACGGCAGCAGTAGCAGTAGTAGCTAGTAGCATGTGTACACATATCACGGCTGTCGTTCACGATGAACACAACCGTGCCCAACGGACGTGAGAAAACTAACACCAGAAATTTGTATCATGGCTTGAGACAGAACAGCAATGGATTGGGGGGGGGGGGGGGGGGGGCTTGGGAGAGAAATATCAAATTCAGTTACGTTGATGAGTCATAGCAAGACTATGCATGTGGTATGTGGTGGAGAATCTGAGTACACTCCGAGCACATTCCAAGTACACTCTGAGTGCATTCTGAGCACACTCTGAATACACGCTGAGCATATTCAGAGTACATTCTGAGCACAGTACGAGAACATGCCGAGCACACTCTGAGCAGGCTCTACACGTGCCCTACGCCTAATTTATGCAGCTGTAGACTTCCTGGTCGTCGTCCTCGCTGAACGTTTCCGCACCGTCCGTGTGTGCCGCAGTCGATACCGCAGTGCTGCCGCCACCAGGGGAGCCGCCAATCCGCGGCACGTGATGGAGACGAGTGTTTGACGGAGGAGAACAGGTATTACTCTCCTGTGCAACACGTGCCGTCTTGGCCGGGGTTTGCAGATCACTCAAGTCGTAGAATCCGTCACACTCGCCGCTGATGTCGACCATCGTGTTGCCACTGGTCGCAAGTTTGGCGGGCTGACGCGGCGAGTTGGAGCCAGATGCCTGGGTCGCGTCCGCTGGTTCACCGACGCCTAACTCATCGACGTCGTCTGCCTGATGGGTGTTGTCTGGCGCGGCAAGGCGTGTGCTGCCTGGGTGCATAGTGTTTTGCTCAGGTCTTCCGGTCGGTGGCAGGTTGTTGTTGTTGTTGTTGGGGCCGGCAAGCTTATCGTCAGGCTTTGTCTGCTCCTGGGGCGGAAGTGGTGCCCTCGAAGAATTCGTATCCGTCTGTCCACGACGCTCTGCTGAGCATGCAGCACTGGAATTGTGCCCTGCTTGTTGATGCTGCTCGATGCCATGTGCTGCTGACAAAGAGTTCTTGTATGTCTCTGCTTCCCTGTTTGAACTGCCACGACCCATGTTGTTAGCATTATTGTAGGTAAGTGATGGGTGCACTTCAGCGGCTGGAAGATGCAGTGCATGTTGACAGCTGCCACTGTGCCGAGGACTTTGAGAGTTGCTGAGAGGAAGTTGATTTACCCCGGGGGCATCTCTGTTGGAGTATTGTGCTGGCGGTCCAGGGCGCAGAGCCGAGGGGCATTGTTCACTCGAGGCTAGCCTGGCGTTTGTTGGGACAATGGACGTGTTGTAGACAAGGCCGTCCGCATCGCCATACTCAGATTCGCTGCAAATTGACGCGCCCGCCAAGGAACATCTTCTTCCCTTCGTGCTGACACGCGACACGGACAGGTTGTCGTAGTTTTCGGCGCTCATGGCCGCCATACGCTGGTTGTTGCCAGTGACCGTCACACCGCCGCAGATGGACCCTTTGTCAATTTCGTAAATCATCTCATCTTCCTTACTCTGGTCAGGGTTGTTGGTGTAAACATATTGGTCTGGGGTAGAGGTAATGTTGTACGCAGCAGTGTTGCTTCTGCCGTGTGGTCTGGACTCTTGAGCAGGCAACATGGCAGAGTTGGAGCGTTCTTCGACCTTGGTGACGTGCACGTTGTCTTGACCTGCGATGACTGCATCAGCATTTCCATAGTTTTCACCGTCCTCGACACTGACCGTGTCTCCATCACAGTAAGTCTCCTCTTCGATGGCGTTCACCTCTGCGATAGGAGTGCCACACGTGCTTTCGGCGCGCACCTGTCTCCACGTGCATACATTACCACTGGTCTGAGGGTCTTCGTCTAGGTCCAGTGATGTGATGGTTAGCACTGTGTCCTTGCGGCTAAACTGCATCCTCTTGTTCATCTGTTCCTGCTGCTGCCTCTGCTTCTGTGCAGTCTTGCTGTTGCTATTTCTGGTGTTGCCATGGGACACGAGATTGGTGGACGACGACACGGCACTGGCCACGTCTGTGAGAGACTCGTCCGTATCACAACTCGACGTGACGGTGGACTGTCTCTGCATGGTTCGCATCTCCCGCTGCGGTGGCGGCCTGCCGGAGGGACTGTGCACATTGTTGCTCATGTGGTGCGCTGGGGAATCGCACGCTTCGTACATATCCTGCTCCCCGTCATCATCGTCACTACTGCTGCCTTTAGTAGGCAGGGTGTCCTCTGCGCAGATATACATCGGCTGATCGTCGTCCTTGTCAGTGGGGCAATTGTCCTGCGACTGGCGCCCCATAGGCGAATTCAACTTGCCCTCCGAGAAGTTCTTCTTCTTCTTCTTGTTTGTCGGATGGCCGTCGCTAGCTGAGCGCATTCCCACTGTATCATAGTCCCCGATGCTGTCGCTAGTCTGGGTGAGTTGGCTTCCTTTAAGAGTGTGACAAGAGTCAGACAAGCTGCAAGAGCTGATGACCGTGTCGGCCGTGCGAGACAACACGCTGCTGCTCGGCACAACGTGGCCTGCCTTCGCTGAGCCATTGGCCTGCTTGCCCGGCGCTTTCCCAGGCCTCGGCTTGCCATGGCCCTGGGCGACGGCCTCGTATATACCGCCGCCGTCGTCCCCGCCATCCACGCTGGGCAAGGGACGGTTGGCGTTAATGCTACTTGCGCCGGACTTCTGCCCACTCGGTGCGGGTGCCTCGTTTCTGTGCAGCGACTCTGCAGCACGCAAAGAGGAACAAAATCATCGCGTATTCATTGATTGTAGAGAAAACATGCAAACGGGGAAAGGCTGAAGAAAACATTGACTATCGCCACCAGGAATCGAACCGGGGACCTTCACTTGGGACCAGTGATGGCCTTCACAACTGAGCTATGGTGTAGCTGTCATCCCAGCAGAGACCGTTCAATATTTTCTTCAGACTTCGAAACACACGCTTCCTGTGAATCAACACAGGCACGTGGAACGCAGCCCTCACTGCAAACCACACACTTCAGGCACAAACTAGCATGCGGGGAACCCCAAGGCATAACATACTCATCTGTTTGGTGCAAACGGGAAACAGCTGAAGAAAAAAGCATAGATGCGTACGTCCACACAGATACACACACACACACACACACACACACACACACACACACACACACACACATATACACACACACACATACACACACACACACACACACACATACACACACAAACACATACACACACACACACACACATACACACACACACACACACACACACACACACACATACACACACATTCACACACAAGCACACGACCAGTACTTACCATCTTTATAGAAGACAGCTTGGATCTGGCGTGGAATTTCTAGTCTCATCCCCAGCTTTGATTTGTAGACGCGACCAGCAATTGCGACTACTGTCAGACAAGCCAATATTCCAAAGGCAATTCCCACCGCCCGATCGGATCCAGAGTTGGCTAAGAAATGATTAGCTGCATGGGCAGAGTAAGAACAGTTGACAAGCGTATTGTGCAGGATACCGGATGATTTTGACCGTACACTCAGACCTCGCATATCCGCGCACATACGTTTTCCACAAAGATATCCGGATAGGCGAGGGAACCGGATAATCGAACACACATACTGAATGTATGCATGGCATATGCTGTAAATCGGTAACCAACGATTTTCTTCCGGATGGCGAGGGATCCGGATAAAAGAGGACCGGGTAAGCGAGGTCCAACTGTATACAGTTGTAAGGTGAAACTGGACTTGCAAAACATGGTTTAGAACATGCAACAATTACCGTAGTCTTCAGAGTAAAAGCCGCACACTGGACACGAGTGATTCACGCAACAACAGCAAGAAAAAAGCCAGTGCGGCTCACACTGCGGTGATCAAATTAACGAGAGCTTGCATGCCGTCCTACCGGTAGGACCACGGGTACTACCGGTAGAACCCAAGAAATCGCGCCGCAAAAGTGCCTTTGCTTGAAAATGTTCTTGAAACATTTGTTGAGATGAGGTATTTGTAAGGCAAAGTAATGGCGCAAAATGCAAGACTATGTCCAGTGAATTGCATACGTGCAATTTTATCAATTGTCAAAATGGCCGCACATACTCCGGTCGGAGCGCTAGCAACTCTGTCCAAAGTGAATTTTGACCATGGCACATCGATCGTGGTGATGACCTAATGTCTTTCTTGGCTTGCCATGGCAGTGGAGGGCAAATTTCATACTCTGTTTCCATGGTTACCATGGGCTGTTGCCATGGAATTTTGTAGTATGCCTTGAGCAATCACGTCTAAAATTTGTGGACTCCTTCATTAGCCCCATAGCAACAGTATAGGGTGAAGTTTTAGGTCAATGTTAGAACAGAGGCTGTGCAGCATGTCTGTGTATGATGGTCCTACCGGTAGGGCCAAGAGTACAGAACCCCCAAGAGTGTGGAACTCCAGCTATGGGGTCTGCGACGGCAGAACTTCATATCACGTGATGAAGCCGTACACATTATTTGCACTCTGTGCATGATTGATACAGGGTTGTACGCAACCCAGCTTTGGGTACAACTCTCTTTCGGTCACTTTTTGAAGGCTGTGAAAACAGTCTAGCATTATCAAATATGGAGGGATTACAAAAATCGGGTGGTTGCACTGTTTGCCAGCGTAACCTTTTGAACCATGTCACGTGACGTGAAGTTCTGCCGTCGCAGCACTGCATAGAGGTTGTACAGGCAGTTGCACAATCTTGGCGGTTTTGTACTCTTGCTGACATGCGACTTGTCAGTGTTGTGCCTTGTTGTCGCACTATCTGATTAGCAGGGGGTGTCGGCCAGGCTACGGTCACTACGGTATTGACCGTACCGCTCTTTGTCCCAGGTGCCCCGTGAATCAATCAAAAGCACTGATTTGGGCTCTATATTTGAAAAGATTTCCGGCAGAGGAGCCATCCCAACCCCACCCCATGAGTAAATTATACTTCAGGTGGCGTACCGCCCATAAAATTAATAGTGAGGTTCTGCTCTACGTTATGGGAACGCGACGCAAAGAATCACGCGAACTCTCTTCGCGTTCCCGTAACGTAAAGAAATCCTGTTCTGCTCTACGTTTCACACAGAGAAGTCACGCGGAATGTGTACTGAGAATTTCCCCTTCCATATTTGGCAGTTTTCTGCCTGCACTCGAATGATACCCAGCAGATCCCGTACCCATTTTCTTTGTGTGTGCCACAACGTAGAGAACCTCATCTACGCGTAGAAATCTGAGCCCAAAACACGCGAAGCCGTAGACTCTAACCCAGACACCTGCTCTCTACGTGATTTCTCTACGTTTCATGTGTAGCAGAACCTCTCTAGTGCCTTTAGACGCCTCTGGTACATTATCTAGTTACCTTGGTTACCTGTTATTCGTAACTCATGACTTACTGCTCCTTTTTTTATACATCAAATTATTAACGGCGATAAAAATAAAATAGACCAACCTACCAAGCAAGCAACCACGCATCCTTCCCTTGCCCCTTGTGTCTTCCTTTGCTCCCTTGCCCCCTGTGTCTTCCCTTGCTCCCTTGCCCCCTGTGTCTTCCCTTGCTCCCTACTTCCCGTGTGTCTTCCCTTGCTCCCTACTTCCCGTGTGTCTTCCCTTGCTCCCTACTTCCCGTGTGTCTTGCTTTGTGTTCGTCTCCACATGCCCCTCTAGTAGGCCTGTGTTGTTGGTAAAAAAAATTTAAACAAAAATACACAATCCAATGTGCACACTCACCTTCGCCAATCGTGTTACAAGCCGTACCGTTGCCCTTAAAGCCCCGGCCACACGAGCAGGAGAACGAACCCACGTGGTTCTGGCACGTAGCGTTGCCGTGACAATCATGCGTTCCGAGACGGCACTCGTTAACGTCCACACAGACGGTGCCGTTGCCGGAGAATCCGCTGGAGCAGGCGCAGGAGTACGCGCCGGGGGCATTGCGGCACACAGCGCCGCTAGAGTGGCATTGGTGATCCTTCAGGGCACATTCGTCTATATCCCGACACGACCTGCCGCTGCCGTGGTAGCCAACCTCGCACGAGCAACTGTAACCACGGAGATGGTTGATGCACACGGCGTTGTCATGGCAACTGTTCAGAGTCGGCGATCGGCACTCGTTGATGTCAGAACATTGTGTTCCGTTGCGGACGAAATACTTGTCGCAGAAACACGCAAACGAACCCGGCGTGTTTTTACATAGCGACCCAGTGCCGACGCAGTTATGACTGCCGCCCAGACATTCATTCACGTCACGGCAACTGGACCCATTGCTACGGTAGCCAGATATGCAGTGGCACAGGAAAGAGCCGACGGTGTTTTGGCATGTGGCGTACTCGCCGCAAGGCTCTCTCTGCTGCTGCTTCTGCTGCTGCTGCGGATGTGTGCCTGTGCGTGACGCGAGCGAGGAAGTCGCTATTGGTGCTGTTGTTGCCACGGCAATGGCGGCGGCGGTTGTCGTGGGCACGAGAGTGGTATTACATTCGTCTTGGTCTAAGCACGTCGATCCAGCCAACGTATAGCCGGCGATGCATGAGCAGCGATAACTGCCAGGCGTGTTCAGGCAAACGGGCCTCGGCGTTGTTGCACCCGCGCTGTAGGGACAGGGGCTGGTCACGCATTCGTCGACATCCTGGCAGACCAGTCCGGTACGTCCGTGTGCTAGCACTGACGTGGCAGCGGTGGTGCCGGGTGTGTTGCTGATGTCCAGGAAGCCTTGCTTGCATGTGCACGTGAAAAACCCGACCGTGTTACTGCAGAGCGCATGCCGATGGCAGTCGTGCACGCCCCGACTGCATTCGTCGATTTCTACGATGACACACACGTACACACATACACACACGCATGTACATGTATACACACACACGTACACACACGCACGTACACACACACACGTACACGCATGTACATGTACACACACACGTACACACACACACACACACACGTACACGCATGTACATGTACACACACACATGTACACACACACATGTACACACACACACATGTACACACACACATGTACACACACACATGTACACACACACATGTACACACACACACACAGACACGCACACGCTGGTAAGCTCCTTAAGCCTGGATCCTCCCTACTAGTTTAAAGTCTTTTCACTGTCGACCGGTGCAATACACACACCTGTCATGTGCAATACACACACCTGTCATGTGCAATACACACACCTGTCATGTGCAATACACACACCTGTCATGTGCAATGTGCACAAAAATAGACACCGTTGACAACAAAATCACAGCCACACCACTTCCGCCGCATAGCTCGTTGGGCATCCCATTGCTTTGTAACTTGCTAATCCCTACCCCTTTTGTGTACGCGCTTTTCGGTTCTTTTTTTCTCTTCTTCCGTGGTTGGTGCCATCCTCTCCTCAATTCAATTGGCTGTCTTGACATGCTACGAGGTGCAGAAATAAATGAATAAATAAATAAAATAACTTGAAACCGTGGAACCCTGATAAGACAAAACCGCATGGGAAAGAAAACCCGGTAAAAATCCATTTCATCACTTTTCGGATAATGTCTAAAAAGGACTTATTATATGTGCGGTTTGTATCTAAATCCATATTTGGGTTCCAGTTTTGAAAGGGTTCAGGTCATATTGTTAATGTGAAATGTTTGCCTGGTGGTACCCCCAGACCTTTTGAGTACACTGAGCTGAAACTCACATTATATTCTCAAATTTGGCGCATATCGGGTTTTGCATCTCAGCTATTCGCGCACTTCTTAGCCGAACATACTATGTCAATCAAGAGCACTGCATAGGTCCCTACTAGTACTACGCATGTGTACGTCTGGTCAGTGAATGTGATACTAAACCCAGAGGTCGCTTACACCAGGTTTTACTAGGCAGGTGACTTCCATTGCTCATAGTCAAAGACCTAGGCCTTGGTGAATAGGACTCGAAAAATTGGTGAAATTGACAGAAGCATACAAACCTTATGGCAGGCACTTCCTTGAATTCTGCCAGTCCATTTCTTTAACCACATACATGCACATGCAAACATGCATGAAACGTACGAGAAAATGTACAAAATTATGGCAATTTTTCTGCCGGCATTATCTGACAAGGGCTAGAAGGAGCTACGGACAAATCTGAGACGTTGCCAGTGCTGGGTTCCACCTCCCCCCCCCCCCCCCACCCCGAAAAGAGTTATTATTTTGAGCATGGTAGTTAAGGGCGACACTGACAAGATCGACCACACAGGGTTCCACCGGTATGGCCATTACCCTCCCCCCTCTTCCACCCTCCCCTCTTTAACCCTCCCCTCCTCCTCTTCCACCCTCGGCCTCCTCTCCCCTCCCCCCTCCCCCCTCCTCCAACCTAACCCCCCCCCCCCACCCATACCCCTCCTCCTCTTCCACCCTCTTCTCCTCCTCCTCTTCTACCCTCCCCTCCCCTCCTCCAACCTAACCCTCCCCTCACCCCTACCCTCCTCCTCTTCCACCCTCTTCTCCTCCTCCTCTTCCACCCTCCCCTCCCCCTCTTCCAACCTAACCTAACCCTCCTTCTCTTCCACCCTACCCCTCCCCTCTTTCAACCTACCCCTCCCCTCTTCCACCCTACCCTCTCCTCTTTCAACCTACCCTTCCACTACCAGGCGCATAGCAGCATGCATGGGTCACGGAGCACGTGCACCCCCAAAATATTTGTTTACCTCTGTCCAGCTTGCACATAATGACCATGAATGACATGCACCAGCCATCCTACATATATGCGGCCGTGCACCACCCCCCCCCCCCCCCCCCTAAAAGAAAGACCAGCTACGTCCCTGCCTCGCATTCCCCTCCTCCTTCCCATGCCCTTATCCCTGCCCCTACCCTTACCCCTGCACCTCCCCCTAAAAGAGAGACCAGCTACATCCCTGCCTCATATTCCCCTCCTCCTCCCCTGCCCTTACCCCCTGCAACTCCCCCTCTTCCACCCTGCCCCTCCCCTGCAATCCTTTTCAAAAACACCATGACCATGTCCATGATTCAAGCCACCTCGGTAATATTCAGCTTCAGAAGGCTCACCTCTGAAGGTAATGTTCGTGATAGCTCTGGAATCACTGTCGATTTGCTCGCAAGAAGAGAGAAATCCAAAGTTGGTTGAGCACAGTACCCTGCCTGTGCACTCTAAATGATACAGCCCGCTAGCAAGAAGGCCACGGAGAATTGGATTGATCCTGAGTGTGGCATGGGAGTGAGGCGCGATCCCCTGATCTTGCACATTTGCCCTGAACAACGTCCGACCAAATCTCTTGGCCACAGATACACGAAAGGAGAAGGTTAAGCTCAGTGCATTCGGATTATATCTGGAACAGGTGGCATTGAACGAGTCTCTAAAATCCTTATTTGCTTTTCCAACGTCAACAGCCACCCTCCGAAACTCTGAGAGAGAAAACAATGCAAAGCAAAGCCCATGCACACCAAACACGTGCGTGCACAAACATACACACACACACACACACACACACACACACACACAAACACACACACACACACACACACATACACCTTCTTTTTTCTCTCTTTTTTTACACCCATCGCCGGAGGCGATGGTAGCGATGCTAGGGCAGAAGCCATAGCAACTTGTGCTGGGACTGCACCATTCAACAGCTTGCAAGGCTGGAGTATACACACACACACACACATACACACACACACACACACACACACACACACACGCACACACATGTACTTGTTGCACACTGCCAAAACTGGTGACGTGGGTCTCCCCGGGAGAGGGGAGAGAGACTCCAAAGGAATCTTAGAAAGATGACTCACTTGGCTCTTGAACCGCCCAAATGTTACGAAATTCGATTCGCTTATTATTTACATCCGTTGTTGTTCCTGGTCTCGCTGTCTTGTCTTGTCCGGTGTCAAATATGGTCTGCTGTCTGTACGGGAGTGATGCGGGGTGTGCAGTATATGGGTGTGATGTGTATGACGTGGTGTATGTAGTATATGCGTTGTCAGAGAGTGTGGATCTGCTTCTGCCTGAGTGAGTGCGTTTGTCTAACTAGTTGTCGCGCATGCGTGGATTATGTGGAGCATGCGCTGTGCGAGTCGAGTTCGGGTGTGAGGGAGTGGTGTGATTCGTCCACGATGTTGTTGTCTTGGTTCTAGTCACATGTATCGTACGTACTGGTCGCTCATTGGTCGTTTCGATGTGTTCGCCGTTTCTCTGTTTATTACTGTTGGTTGTTTATTATTTCGTTGTCTTTCTCCCCCGCTCTCTTCGCCATCAGTTCTGGTTTTGATAAAGTATTCTTGGAGCCAACAAATGAGTCAACGAACCGTTGTGTGGTGTGGAGGAAAAGGGGTGGGGAGAAATTCCGTAACAGTGGCGCCCGACGTGGACTCGAGTTCCACAACTTACTACGAGCGACCTACCAAAGGGACGGAACTACTCCTCTCGTAAGTGTGCCTTGCTTGCCTCGTCCTGTTTTTTTCTCTTCGCGTTGTTTCTTTGCTTTTTTTTCGCCGCCGCGATTTCTTTGGTTTCTTCTTTTTTGACCAAGGCTTGGCCTTGGGGAGTCCCTTTGCGTTTTGCCGTTTCCTTTGCTTCTCCTTCCTCCCACTTAGTTCGTCATCATGACGGAGCCTGGCAGATGGTTGCTTCCACGCCCGTTCCATGGACGCCCAGAGGAAAGCCTGGCGGCTTACCTGCGAGATTATGATTCCTGCTTGAAGACCAACGGCTACGTCGCCCCTCCAGCCGAGGGAGAAGCAGACCCTAACCGAACTAGACTCGACCAAATGCGTATCTTTCTGCTACAACGCGGACTACAGGGACCGGCGGCTCTTGTCCTTGAATCCTTATCGGACGAAGACCGTGACGATCCTGTCAAGCTGCGAGCAGCCTTAGTGGCCCGCTTCGGAGATAAAGGAAAGGAGGCAGTACGCCAAGCGGAGCTCCAGGCCAGACGAAGGACACCCGGTGAGTCGATTCCAGAACTGGGTGATGCCATCTCCATTTTAGCCGCCCGTGCCTTTCCGGGGGCCTCTCGTGATGTGTTGGGGGCTGTTGCCACTAGGGCTTTCTTGGATGCATTGGAACCCACCTTGGGCAATAGGGTAGCCGATTTTGAGCCTGTCAATATTGATGCCGCTGTGCGTAAGGCCGTTGTGCTCGAAGCTAGGAGTAATGCATCTTCTTTAGAACTAAGCCAAGGGGTTCTGAACGTGGCTGCCCCCGCTTCAACTGAGATAGCTGATTTGAAGGCCACTGTAGCTGACTTGGCCGCCGCTGTCCATACCCTAACACGGGCTGAACCAACTAGACCACCACGTCCTCCTGCTTGCTTTCATTGTGGAATAACGGGTCACTTCAAACGAGACTGTAGGAAATTCAAATATGAAATGTCACAACGTAATTCACAGGCGTATGGTTCATCTGCTCCTCAACCTCCGCACAGCTATTCATCACAGGGTCAACATTTAAACGGGCCCCGGCAGCGTTAGACCCGCCCGTTGCCGAGAACACTCTTATTCAAGGGTCAGATGATGCACATGTTTGTACCGTACCTCAGGCTGTTGCGTTTTCCTCTTCCGTTCTTTCCTCCCCAGGGGTCCCGCTCGACCGTGCACCGGAGTATACGGCCCTGCCTCCTTCCAACGAGCCCGATCCAACCGCCACCGTAACGACGGCTGGGGTTTGCCCGGTCAGCACGGCCATGTATTGCTCCGGTAAGATCACTTTTGCCGATACCACTGTTCCCCTGACGGTCCTGGTAGATTCGGGGGCTAGTGTCACATTAATCGATTCCTCTGTTGTACCCTCCCATGTTCGATCATCTTTGCGTCCCACTAGCTCCATTGGCGTTGGGGCCTTGTATAGTGCTAATGGTACATCAATAACTTCTTTAGGAGTGGTGACTGGGATGTTTCAGCTGGGGTCTCTCCGGTTTGAGGGACCAGTGATCGTAGTTGACGATTTACGAGAATCATGCCTACTAGGCGCTGATCTGTTGAGGAAACATAAGATATCTATTTCTATGGATCCGTCGCCCACTCTTGTCATGGGGCCAGAATCCACCCCGATCTTGTCTTCTCGTTACACTGCAAATATCGGCTCCACCTCTTGGTTTCAACATACTTGGTCTGGGGTCGTGTTTCTCTTAGGCTTACTCGCTATCCTGGGGTTAAGCATTTTGGATGGGATTGGTACTTGGTTTTCCCTCCCACGTCTCCACGCCATCACCTCCCTTTTCCAGGTTGTCCTGGGCAGTTTGTTCATAGCGGCGTTTACCCTCAAAGGGACATGGGGTTGTCCCCAACTGTGGCCTCAGTGTGGTAACCACCGACCCGACCCGCAGGGCCAACCTCCGGAATTCACTACTCTTTGTTCCTCCTCGTTGCTCTCTGTGCCCCCATGGTCAGTCCGGGTTGTGTATCTAGATCTTCCATTGGGATGGTCGGACCAGGAGGAATTTCTCTTTCAACCTTTGCCAGCACTGGAAGGGGTTATTCCTGCCTGTGTTTGTTCTAGTAATAAGAAACGACTTCTCCTCACTACCTCTAACTTCTCCGCTGCCTTTCTGTCTCTGCCGAGTGGAACACCGCTGGGTGTTATCCACCGTCTTTCCTCCGCAGGGCCAGCTCCGGTTGCACGGGTCGACGCCGACACCCTGGGGGACGCTACCGATCTTTTCGACTGGTCTGATTTCCTGGGCACCGATCTGCAAAAACGTACGTTATTTAATACAATTCGCAAGTTTAAGAATGTTTGGGCGACATCGTCGTCAGACCTGGGGTCCACCACGGTTACTGCACACAGCATACCCACGGGACACACACAGCCCATCAAGCAAGCTCCCCGCAGATTAGATCCCAAACGGGCAGAAATCGTACAGACGCTGGTTACAGATATGCTCAACACAGGTGTAGTGGAACCAAGCATGTCACCATGGGCCAGTCCCATTGTCTTAGTTCGAAAACCTGATGACTCTTTTCGTTTTTGTGTGGATTATCGGAAACTTAACAAATTAACCACCGCGGACGCTTTTCCTTTACCTAATATTGATGCCACCATGGATCACCTTGGGGGGGCAGAATTCTTTTCCACCCTAGACCTACAATCGGGGTATTGGCAAGTTCCCCTTAATCCAGAGGACAAACACAAGTCAGCATTTGTAACGCCACACGGACTTTATCAGTTCACTCGCATGCCGTTCGGGTTATCAAACGCCCCAGCCACGTTTCAAAGGTTAATGAATGCGGTCTTACGGGGGTTGTCGCCCATTTTCTGCCTCGTATATTTGGACGATATCATCATTTTTTCGAAGTCTTTTTCGGATCACATCACGCAACTAGAGACGGTCTTGAGTGCCTTACAGACGGCAGGTCTAAAAGTGAAACCATCTAAGTGCCAGTTCCTTAAACAAGAGGTCGCCTTCCTAGGGTTCGTCGTTTCTAAGTCTGGCTTACATGCTGATCCCCGCAAAATTGAGGCTGTCATGAACTGGAAGACACCAACGACGCTTACGGCTCTGCAAACTTTTCTAGGATTCGCCGGTTACTACCGCCGTTTTGTTCCCAACTTTAGTTCCATTGCGGCGCCACTCAATTCTCTTTGCAAAAAAGATGCCACATTCCACTGGTCCGGCCCTCAAGACACTGCTTTTCAGACACTCTGCAACGCCCTCACAAAAGCACCGGTATTGGCATTTCCGGATTTTACTCAACCTTTCCTCATTGACACGGATGCATCCAATACAGGCCTGGGTGCGGTTTTGTCCCAAGTGGGGCCCGATGGTAAAGAACATCCTATTGCATTCGCCAGCCGCAGTCTTAACCCGGCTGAACGAAACTACTCCGTCACTAGACGGGAGCTGTTGGCAGTGGTGTGGGCTTTACCCCACTTTAAAATATACCTGATTTCTCAACCATTTTTGCTGCGTACAGACCATAGTAGTTTGAAATGGCTGCTCTCGTTTAAAGACCCGTCCGGACAACTTGCACGTTGGCAGCAAATTCTAGCTGAGTTTAATTTTGCTATCGAACACCGCCCGGGGGCCCGCCACCTAAACGCCGACGGTCTCTCTCGCGCCGACGATCCGCCATCTAGTCCAGCAACGGTTAATTTTATTACCACAGTCGATCCAGCACAGGTCAAACAAAACACACAAACAGACCCACACCTAAACCTAGTGATAGAAAGACTGCAGGCTCAAGAGGAGGCGTTACCAGGGGACCCCTATCCCGTTAAAGTTCTTCTCAACCAGGCGTCGTCTCTTGCAGTCGAGAATCACACTCTCTATCGTCAGCTACCCGGTCGTTCGGGCCGCCAATTAGTTGTGCCCACCGCCCTGAGACCCATGGTGCTAGAACTCGCTCACGCAAATCCTACGGCGGGTCACTTTGGCACAGAACGTACTCTACAACGTCTCCGCGATTTCTTTTACTGGCCTGGCTTATCAACCGAGGTACGCCTTTTTTGCGAAATTTGTCCAGAATGCGAAGTTTCCAAGTTTCCAACTCGAAAGAACAAAGCGCCACTTGGCACCATTAAAGTGGGTTTCCCTCTAGAGGTTATTGCTATGGACATTATGGGCCCATTCCCACTTTCTAAAAGCGGAAATCAATATGTACTTGTCATCGGAGATTATTTTACGAAGTGGCTCACAATCATTGGTATACCCGACCAGACCAGCGGTACCGTGGCCCGTGCTCTTATCAATAAATTGGTGTGTGTCCTTGGCGTCCCATACTCAATCCATACAGACCAGGGGTTAAGCTTCGAAAATGCTCTGATTCGGGACCTATGTACATTGTTAAACATCAAAAAGACGAAAACCACTCCCTACCGACCGCAGAGCGACGGCCTAGTAGAGAGAGCTAACAGGACTATCAAAGCCTCATTGAAAACCTTTATCTCTCACCTGAACGATGTCCCTCGGTGGGACGAATTTCTCCCTCTGGTTCAATTGGCTTACAACTCTTCTGTTCACAACGTTACAGGATTTACACCCGCGTTTCTTATGTTTGGTCGCGAACTCCGCCTTCCGCTGCACCTTATTTTTCCTATCCCTCGGGATAACGAACCAAACGTTGCTCTCTTTGTTCGCGATCTTCGCTTACGTCTCGCCGAATGTTTTCTTTTGGTCCGCCAACGGTTAAACCACAGACACAAAGTTGCTAAAACGGTGTACGACAGCAAGTGTAAAGTGCCGGTATATGTCATTAACTCTTATGTCTGGTTACATGCCCCACCCCCCAGAGGGGTCTCTCCTAAATTACATCGGTACTGGACGGGACCTTGGCAGATTAAGGGCATCACGGGTACCACAGTTGACCTAACTCGGGTGGGTCCCCTCCCCTCACCGCGACACATGCGGTCGACCTCGGTACATGTAGACAGGATTAAACCCGTCCGGGGGACAGTGACATTAGCCCCGGCAGCTCCCCCTGTTTCTCAATCCACACCAGTAGAAGAATCGGTGCCGGCACCATTTACCGTTAATCAGCCTACACCGGCCAACACAGCATCACGCCCGCGTCGGGAAGGTGCGCACCGCCCAGTTGGGTTTTATGCTCGGTTACATTCCGGACAACGGCCCGGGACAAACTAAGTCAATACGAGACGAAATCCGTAACATAGCCCTCCGTTCCGGCGAAAGCCATAACGGGGATTGACTCACCGGGTGGTTGTGCGCCCGACGAACGACCGCTGTCTCCCAACATGTGACGGGGCGAAGTCGAGTAGAGTCATGCCGTCAGTGTCCAGTAGAGTATCCACACCGTACTCGCGTGCACACTTGTAAATCATAGTCATAATATAAATTCGTAACATAACCCTCTCCTTTGCATAGCCCTCCCCTCCGTCTCACGGGGTAGACCGTGCTTCACCTACTGCCGTGTCCATTCAGATGTTATGAAGGCGCAGTGTATGAGCAATCAGTGAGGACAAACAAAACCTCACGACGGATCAATCGCACAGTTTATTGTTAATTTTTGGACGACTTGGTACAGTTTCAGACTCCGTATCCAGCCTCAGACAGAGGATCGACGGCTGCCAGGTTCAGTGTAGAACTCCACATTGCTGAATGTTGAAAAAAAAAAAAAAAAAAAAAAAAAAAAAAAAAGAGAATATATGTCGTGGGACGACAGCGTCGTGGGACGACAGCGTCGTGGGACGACAGGATTGTCTGACATCAGAAAAGTGCGTGCACTTCTGGAGAACCTGACAACGGACGCGTTGTGTCACTAACAAGAAGCTCCACGGAAGGCATGGACACAAGTAAAGGAAAACACAAGTAGATATACATACACTTACACATACATTTGCATTGAGGGTTTCGGCCGATATTTCTTTACACTCGGTTTTGGATGACAACGGGTATTATGAGTTTTTCGCCATGATAACTATCCACAATGCATTCGACACATCCGGGGGGGGGCAATGCGTGCCTTCCCGTACCTTGACCACCATTTTTGCACATAAAAAAAAAACAAAAAAAAACAAGACGACGGGAGGAGAGTGATGAGCGGGCGGCAGTCGTCGGGGACCGTGCAGAGTCTGAGCACGATGAGTGGGTCCCTTGGTTGTCTTGCCAGTTTGATAGAGAGGCGCAGTGTAGATCATGTACAGATCAGAACCAGCAGAATACAGCAGGCGGTCAATCGGTCAGTGAAGCAAACAACCTCGGCGCAGAGCCGGCATCAACATCTTTTTGTAACATTATTTGTATTACGACTATGATTTACGATTATTGTTTTCCGCATTCTGCCAGGGTCGGCAGTCGTCTTTCTAGTAAACAATGCAAAGTTACCTAAGGCTAACGAAATTGTTACTGCCATGCTCTGCCTCTCTTATCTTTTCCTATTCCGAGGGCTCGAGCATTCCGGGACCCAGCCAGCATGATCTACAGCATCACCGGACAGGAAGGGACAAGGTACCGAGAAGACTACAACTACAAGCAAACACCGAACCACCGGACCACCATGACACCTCTCATTGAGGTCATGGTCGAGGACGACCTACACATTTTATAAACCCTAATTCATAATTCACCATAGTAATCCCTATTCTTTGTAAGGAGTCGTGGTCGACTCCTCCCGTTAGGGGAGGCTGTGTTACGAAATTCGATTCGCTTATTATTTACATCCGTTGTTGTTCCTGGTCTCGCTGTCTTGTCTTGTCCGGTGTCAAATATGGTCTGCTGTCTGTACGGGAGTGATGCGGGGTGTGCAGTATATGGGTGTGATGTGTATGACGTGGTGTATGTAGTATATGCGTTGTCAGAGAGTGTGGATCTGCTTCTGCCTGAGTGAGTGCGTTTGTCTAACTAGTTGTCGCGCATGCGTGGATTATGTGGAGCATGCGCTGTGCGAGTCGAGTTCGGGTGTGAGGGAGTGGTGTGATTCGTCCACGATGTTGTTGTCTTGGTTCTAGTCACATGTATCGTACGTACTGGTCGCTCATTGGTCGTTTCGATGTGTTCGCCGTTTCTCTGTTTATTACTGTTGGTTGTTTATTATTTCGTTGTCTTTCTCCCCCGCTCTCTTCGCCATCAGTTCTGGTTTTGATAAAGTATTCTTGGAGCCAACAAATGAGTCAACGAACCGTTGTGTGGTGTGGAGGAAAAGGGGTGGGGAGAAATTCCGTAACACAAAGGCCAACACCCCCTGAAATCCCCAAACTATGGATGGACTTGGAAATGATCCCACTTATGGGCTCACCACACCGCAGTAAGTGGGTGAGGACAAGGTGCAGAAAAAGGATTGACGGCATCAGGGTATCCGTCCCGGGATCCAACTGCAGTTACCCCTGCCCCCAGTGAAGGTGATACTTGCTACTAGTGTGGGTGGCTGAATCAGATTTATCTGATATAAGCTTCACTAGCACCATTGATTACACAAGAGTTAATCTAGCCAGAAACAGTCCATGGTTAACAGACATAACTAACAGCCAGACGAACTGGTATAAGTAGATTTGTTCTGAAGAAGCGTGCTTCTGCCTCGGCATATACCCAAATACCCAAAGGAGCAGCTCACGACTATGGCAAGACACTTTGAACCAGGCCGAGGAGATCGGAGGTGGTTCCGCAGATCAAGCAACACGGACTTCCATAGGAAAGCTCAGAATTGACAGACCAAGCTAAGAGTAGATATCTACTGCATGGCAAAGGTGAAGTAAAAAAGGAGGACTGCGGGTGTTCCCTATAGCCTACTATAGCCATCCATGGTTATTGTTGCATTATTTTCATGGAAAATTCATCAAATTCAAATTCGTTACTTGTAGTACTCCCTCATTGATTTGTTTCCGTCTTCTCTTTGTGCCTTGATCATGATTGTATCTTCCTCTTCCTCCTTTTCTTATACCACCACCCTCATCATTTTGCGAGAACTGTGGCAATACGCCCAGTGAGAAGGCAGATTTTGCCTGTGCTTATCTCACGCTCCTGTTATAGATCCTGTTATAGATTGATCTATTACAGTATCGTATTTGTCGTACGATCTACGTTCTACTACGTGTGTCATTCTACTATGTGCATCGTTCTACGTTCCTTTTGATGCATGCATGAGGAAGAGTGACGATGTCTTACCGTTTTATGAATCAGTCTTCTTCTTCTACATTACCTCTGCATGGCTGACGTGTGTCTTACTTTGGGTACGGGCTGACGTGTGTCTTACTTTGGGTACGGGCTGACGTGTGTCTTACTTTGGGTACGGGCTGACGTGTGTCTTACTTTGGGTACGGGCTGACGTGTGTCTTACTTTGGGTACGGGCTGACGAGTTCTATACTGTCATGTTACAATGCCATTATTGCCACCACAGCGCTGACGTGTCTCTTCAGCTTATCTCTCCATGGCTGCCCTTTATATCTTCACTTCTATAATTATCCTAGAACAAACCAGATGGTAGTTCCTGTTGTGGTATACGAGAGTTGCATGGACTGAACCTTGCATGCGTACTTTATAACAATTGGCGACGAAGATGAGAGTTTGCAGTAACCTGAGTGGAGCCCACAAGCTTCCAGTGTGCGAATACCGGGGAACGCTGGCAGAGGTGTCCTCGCGCTGGAAGAAATGGTTACGAAGTTTTACTTACATGGCTGAACGCCAAGGAATTACGGATACCAAACGGTTGAAAAACCTTGTGCTGCATACTGGCGGAACACAGGTTCAGGATTTATTTGAAGACCTCGACGATCCGCTGGCGACGGCTCTGCCAGCCGACGACGACGAGTACAAGGTTGCGTTACGAAAACTCACCGAACACTTCAAGGCGGCGCCACATCCGGTATATGAGTGTCACGTGCTGCGCCAGGTGAATTTTATGAAGAGCGAGTCGGTGAGTCAGTTTGTTGTGAGATCATGCGTTCAGGCCCGCTTGTGTGATTCTGGGTCCGGGTGTGATGACATGATCCGAGACCACGTGGTGTCATGCATTTTTGAATGTTGAGCTGAAAAAGAAGTTGCCGTCTGATCCAAAACTAACTTCGGGTACCTGTCTCGAGATTGCAGCTTTGTCTGAGGCAACACAGCAACACGCCTCTTCCATGGGTCCCTGTGTTGCCACTAGTACGCCACCGGAAGTGCACGGCCTCTCTAGTACCTAGATGGTGTAGTCTGTCCAATGGAAGTCGACATTGGTACAGAATTCTCAGTATTCCCAAGTTCTGTTTGGAAGGAGCAGTTTACCAATGTTTGCCTGAATAAGTCTCGTGCATCTCTGCGTTCGTATGGTGGTAGTTCCCTGTCCGTATTGGGTGAATGCATTGTCGATGTACGTTATGAGTCTTGCCAGTTTCGAGACACCATCGTTGTTGTAGAGGGTAGTGGTCAGCCCCTGTTTGGTCGAAACTGGATGTCCCACGTCATTATAGACTGGTCAAATTTTCGTAATGCACAAGCCAATGCATTGCCGTTAGATAGTCTATTGCGTCAGTTCCCTACCGTGTTTCAAGAGGGCCCTTGGGTACTATTATACCGTCCTGTCCCGTACGCCGTCCGCGCTAAGGTTGAAGCGGAGTGTTCGCGTCTAGAGGGAGAGGGGATCATCAAGCCGGTCTCTAATGCTGATTTGGCATCCCCCGTGGTGGTTGTGAAAAAGAAAAAACCATCATCATCCGCTTTTACGCTGATTTTAAAGTGTCTATTAACAAGCACATTGAGGCCAACCAGCATCCTATTCCCAGCCGGAGTGTTTTGTTATGGCAATTATCTGGTGGATCTGTATTTTCCAAATTCGATCTCAGCCAAGCTTGTGCTCAGCTAACGCTCGACGACGACAGTAAACGCTATTGTGTCATCAATGGTTTGTACGGACTCACGACACTACCCTTCGGCGTCAGCTCAGCTCCGTCAATTTGCCAGAAGGCCATCGAGCAGGTTCTACAAGGTCTAGATGGTGTTATCTATTTCGACGATATCCTCATCTGTGGTAACACCCGGCCACAACACAACGAGCATACACGAGCAGTCCTCCGTCGTTTCGCTGAGACAGGGCTACGACTGCGCCGTGAGAAATGTGAGATTGGTAAACCGCAAGTTAGTTGCCTTTGGTGTACACTGTGGAAGGCTGGTCTCCAGCCCAGTCAGGACCAGCCCAGTCAGGACCAGCCCAGTCGGGACCAGCCCAGTCAGGACCAGCCCAGTCGGGACCAGCCCAGTCGGGACCAGCCCAGTCGGGACCAGCCCAGTCGGGAGAAGGTTTTGAGTGTTCAGAATGCCCTGAGGCCCCATGATGTGTCCACTTTGCGTTCGTTTCTGGGGCTCGTGAATTTCTTTGGTCGGTTCATCCCCAATTGCTCCTCTTCGCTACAACCCCTAAACGAGATGTAAAAGAAGGATGCAGTGTTAAATTGGACGGATGCATGTCAGTCAGCGTTTGCCAAGGTTGAAGAGTTTCTCATCGCCGATCCAGTTATGGCTCATTATGATGTTACACTACCATTGATCTTAGAGTGTGATGCATCCCCTGCTGGTATTGGTGCTGCACTTCTACATGTCATGCCGGACCAGTCTGTTCGGCCAGTTGTCTATGTGTCACGTGCTTTGTCCAAAGCAGAGAGTCATTACAGTCAGCTTGAGCGAGAGGCGTTGGCTATCGTGTTTGCGCGCACAAACACACACACACACACACACACACAAACACACACACACACACATGCACACGCATGCATGCATATATTCAAGCGCAAACAGACATACACACAAGCACATTACCTGCACGCATGCACACTCACGTACGCACACGCACACCAAAAGCCGAGATCAGAGCCATATGCTTACCGTATCGTTTCAGTACGAACGTCCTGGCCGATACCCCTACGTTAGAAACGCACCTAAGGCTGCCTTGCTTATAATTGGCTTGATCCCTTTGCACGTCCCAACGCAAGAAAGATCCACTGCGGCGTAATGGAATTGTAGTGTTGATTCCATTTACATCTGTATGTATCAAGGCTATACCAGGATCATTGCCTCTGCAATGTGGTAGGGAAGCTAAAATATCAGAGTGAATAGGCTCACTATCGAAGTTACTGAATTTCTCATCACCAGTCAGCACGAGGGTGTAAGTGTTAGTATCCGCATCCAGGCGCTCCCGGCTGTGCAGTTCCACGACACCCGTTCCTGGTGAGAGAGAGAGAGAGAGAGAGAGAGAGAGAGAGTTAGAGAGAGAGAGAGTGAGTTAGAGAGAGAGAGAGAGAGAGAGAGAGAGAGAGAGAGAGAGAGTGAGTGAGTTAGAGAGAGAGAGAGAGAGAGAGAGAGAGAGAGAGAGAGAGAGAGAGAGAGAGAGAGAGAGAGAGAGAGTGAGTTAGAGAGAGAGAGAGAGAGAGAGAGAGAGAGAGAGAGAGAGAGAGAGAGAGAGAGAGAGAGAGAGAGAGAGAGAGAGAGAGAGAGAGAGAGAGAGAGAGAGAGAGAGAGAGAGAGAGAGAGAGAGAGAGAGAGAGAGAGAGAGAGAGAGAGAGAGAGAGAGAGAGAGAGAGAGTAAGTTACATTTATAAAGACAGGTAAGTCTAACAAATGAGGACTGAGACCTCTACAACAGGGTTTTTACGCCTGAAAGCAGGTGCATGATTTAACAAGCAGGTTGTCAGTCTAGATTTCATGCGCAGATGGAGAAAATGCGCAGAATTTTTGAAATGAGATGAAAAGCAGAAATAATAAGAAAATATGAAATGAAAGCCTGCTCACAACCCCGCCCAGCCTTGCGAACTGGAAATGGTGGATTAAGAACCCGGGTTCAACGCTCGAGCGAGTGCTCTCCACTCAAGGTGTTCACAGCAACTGATAGGAACTCGTAATTATAATAGGGGGAAATAATAGAAAAGACATAAGAAGATAAAGAGAATAAAATTTTCAACGCACCTCAATAAACGGAGTCCCATATACAGTACGAAGTAGTGGTGGCGACTTTGGCGATGATTTGTACTGTTGTGCCCAGCGCGGGCTTGCGACTAGTTGGTTTGGAGGTGACAGCGTTGCGAATGACCGAGGGTATTCGACGTCTGTCTCACCGTCCAGGAGCGACACTGACTCACGCTGCTATCTGGTGTTCACGAGGTGTTTGTCGCGCTGGAAACGGAGCGTCTCTGTAAGTTTGTATCCCTGGTGATGTTTGTGCCTGGAGAGCACTATATAAGTGGTGCTCTTCAGGCACAATCTTCCTCAGCCTACTCAAGCTTAACTGATGAGGGGTGAATTCCCCGAAACACTGTGTATTGAGCAGGGAGTGGTGCTTTCTTGCAGGTTTGCCGAGTCGAAGGTTCGATGGACTTCTCGTGTACTCTGGATGGCAGTCGTGAGTCAGTCAAGTGTCAAGTAAAGTCGGCGGAATAGCGCGAGCTCCGGTGTGGGGAGCAAACCATTTCCCATATACAGTACCTCAGCACTAACAACCCTGACACCAAAGCATCTCTCAAGACGAAACGAAACAGAATCCTTCACGCTATAAGAACAAAATGCCGAGACAATGCAGAGAAAATTATGCAAGAGAGAGCAGCGGAAGTCGAGAGGTTGAAGAATGGAGCACGGATGTTCAAAGCAGTCCAGCTGATGACCAGAAAGCCAAGCCGAAAGCCCATTGTACATGACCAGAAGGGTCGCTTCATAGCCGATGACCAGGAGGCGGCATCTGCGGTCCGGAGCCACTTCCATGACCAGTTTCGTGGGAATGTGGATGCAGGCGTCGAGCCATTCACCGGTCGCCCAAGAAGCCTCCAAAGACAAATCTCATCTGCTGAGGTCTCCAACGCACTGAAAAAACTGAATAATGGAAGGTCCCCTGGCCCAGATGGAGTCCCAGGCGAACTCTTGAAATATGGAAGAGAAAACCTAGCACCTCACATTGCCTGTCTGTTCAACAGCATGTTTACAACTCACCAGCACCTTGACCTGGGATGTGGCACACTGGTACCGTTTCAGAAACCAGGAAAGACGGTTGGACCACCTGGAAATCTGCGCCCTATTGTCCTCCTTACATCATTATGCAAAACGCTCTCCATTATTACATTGCGAAGAATATCGTCGAAAGTCGGTGAGTACTTGTCTCCGACGCAGAGTGGTTTCAGAGCAGGCCGATCTACAGCGGACCTTGTTTGGAGCCACAGATGGTTTTCAGCAACATGTCAGCATTATCGGCGGGAAATGACCATTCTTGGAATCGACATGTCCAAAGCATTCGACTGTATACATCGTGACAAACTGTTGACAGTTCTCGAGTCTTTCCTGACGGAGGATGATGTTCGGCTGGTTAGAGTGCTGTTGACCAACACAACTCTGCAGGTACGCATCGGCAGGGCAGTATCAGAGTCCCTTGAAACTACAATTGGCACCCCGCAGGGTGATTCTCTCTCCCCGGTGTTGTTTGTTATATACTTAGAGGCAGCACTGAGAGATCTGAGGAGCACCCAGGTGGCACGAAATAGACCGCCAATGGATCAAAGCATCAACATTCCATTTGAGCTTGTCTACGCAGATGACACTGATTTCATAAGCCTTAGTCGTCAATGGCTCACAGAGCTCGAACCGGTCATAGACCACACTCTCGGGCAGTGGGCCCTGAGAGTCAACAACACCAAAACTGAGTGGACAGAGCTGGGTCGATCTGTAGACAGAATTGACGAGCGCTGGAGGACATCCCGAAAGCTGGGCTCACTCCTGGGCAACATTGAGGATGTGACATGTCGCAGGCAATTGGCCGAGGCTGCCTTCCGATCCATGTGGTCTCTTTGGAAGCGCCGAGGACTGATCCGAGAGCCTCTGCGTATGAGGTTGTACTGCGCCTTTATCATGCCGATACTTCTCTATAATTCAGGCACCTGGGGCCTGACGGTTGCTAGCGAACGCTCCCTGGACGCTTTCCATAGAAGGCAACTCAGGTCACTTCTCGGCATCACATGGCCACAAAAGATTAGTAATTTGGCGTTGTATGCCCGATGTGGAGTGGAGCCGGTGTCGGACTTGATCCGAAATTCACGCTGGAGTCTATTCGGGCATGTGCTTCGCCTGGGTAAGGACACGCCAGCACGATTGAGCATGGAGCAATACTTTCAGGCACCCGAGGGGAGGTACCGTGGGAGGCCGAGGGTGACACTACCAATAAAGCTCCACACCGATCTGTCCCAGTCGAACAATGGGCACCTGCGGAGTGTTGAGGACTTGCGCCGTCTGGAGCGGATTGCTGTGGACCGTCCAGCATGGAACGCGCTGGTGAAGAGTGTTTGTGCACACCCTCGTCACGAGTAGAAACAGCCATGGCACCCTTATAAACTCATAACAACCATTTTATAATAATATTACTATTTGAATCTTTTAATAATTATCTGGCAACTCAACCTCATACGTATAATTATCTGGCCACCCATTGACCATGATGCTACATGAGGAGACAATAGTGATGACATTTTTCCAATGAGACCAATTTTATGACGCTCCATGTTACTGAAGGACTAACTTCGATCATTGGTTTTGTAGAGCCCCATTCTCTAGGAGCTGTCTACATCTGCTTTGTTTCAATGTCCAGCATAAGCGAACGTGTGGATCAAGCATAACTGCTTGGTTGACGCTGCCGCGGGAATGCGTATAATAATAATAATAATAATAATAGTACCTCAGAAAAGTGGATCTTCCGACCAGTGTTTTTGTTGATGCCGCAGCCAGATGATGTAGCTGCTTCGCAGAGACGTCTTACTGCACAAATTACAAATAAATTGTATTCTTCGATTAGAAAACCCAAGCGCTTACAGAGCCCTCCGAAGAGAGTCCGGGACGAAACCACGCACACCTACCTCAACCGGAAAAGAAACGACCTGCCACCCGTTTGCTCGGCATTGATCGGCCAGATTCGCATACCGCCTGTTCTTCCGCGAGCTACTGACACTGAATCTGTCCTCAGCACAAACTGTCAACTCCATCTAGAATACAATCCTGTGACTCGTAGAGTACAGAACTATATCTGGTCTTAGGGTGGTAGTGCAACACAGCTAGGGAAAGACATCTTTGCACTAACTGAATCGACAAGAAGTTTCCAGTCTGGAGCCGCTGACAGGAGATCAGTCGTAACCAACTTTCGTCAGGGCTGAACGCGAACTGGCTTCTCTCCCGCCTTGCACAACGAGATGAAGTCAAGCTCATTTGAATTTTCAGTTTGTACGGTGTTAGCAGCAGCACGGATTCGAATCTCCTCACCCATGTTTCTGACAATGACCCCGAGTGCGTTGTCGTGCTTCCAAGTGTAACGTCCCTGGTCCAGCGCTACGCGACAAGCGCCAAGCACGTGACGCGTAGTACAGGCCCAGGCATGGCACAAACTACAGTACGGATCCACTACCATGTTTCCTCAACGGCGTAGGTTCGTCGGAGAAGGCAGCGCGTCGAGGGTTGACGCGAGAAGAAATTTCAAATCCTTACCAGTACCACCGTACAAACGGGATTGTCCACGAGAGGTCCTGCCACCTCACCGATGTCCACTCCAACCACTTGCCTTGCACCTGAAGAGTCTTCAGCCTCAAAATCTGCTCCTGCGCGTTGATCTCCTCAAATGTTTGAAGGAGATCCTTCCTCGGGGGTTTGGAATGCTGCTCCGGAGGACGACCACCCAACCCTGCACGATGACTTGACGATGACAATGGACGGAGAGTCCCTGAACCTACTGATGCCTCTGTACACTCCAGCTCTATTGTCGCCGCATACCACTTTGTCAGCTTCGCATCCTTACACCGACGCAGAGTGTACAGCGCCCTCATGCGCGCATCCCCACTCGATCGAAGAATGTGCCATTTGATGGACTGGCACTTTTCCACACCGTAGGAAGGTAGTGGAGGCGTAAGCCGAAGCGTTTGCGACTGCCAATAAAAAGAATGGCAGAGTTTGCGCATCAAGGTAGGCCAGACCATTTCTTCAGAAATGGTAAACACATAAAGTGCAGTACACGTACAAAACCTTGTGTGAGTTCAAGAACCTGGAAAGACCAAGAAGGCTTGGGCACTACAAGATGGTGGTAAAGCCATAGCTTGTGGTGGTATTGAAGCCAAGAGCCATCTACTTTTTGCATGAGAGATACAGTGAGTTGACGGATGTCTTCTCGTTGGGTCTGGTCAGAGCAATCAGCATGCAGCCTTCTCCCCAGAAACTTGAACTCTTCGGTTCAATGAAAGCGATCTTCCTCCCTGACATCGTCAGGCAGGGATTGTAAGGTTTGTACCGGCCATCTACAAGCTTTGCTGCACTGCTTTTGCATTTGTGAGGCGCCGCCTGCATACATTGGGTCCACGAGAGAAAGCCCTCCGTGACCGCAATGAGTTTTTGACAACCTGCACTAGATTTGCTATAGAGGCCTACGTCATCAGCAAAAGATGTTTGGGACACTTGCAAAGGGGCAGATTTAAAATCATAGGAGAGGCAACTTAATTCAGGGGCTGCAAGTGAGTCCAGCAGAAGCTGGAAACAAATATTGAAAAGGACCGGGGACAAGGGGCACCCCTGGAAAACACCACATAGCCAGCAATCGCATGTCATCACGTACATTCAAAATCAACATAATTTTTCGAATCGACCTTTTTTTCAGGATCACTTTTCAACGAGGACGAAGCAAAGTCGGCGGAACGAAGCCTAGAGGAAGAAAATCACCCTCTCCACTTCACCATCACGATACTGACATAGATACGAGATGAAACAACTAAAAAATCCACAAGAAAACTGTACGGCCATCATCGCGCTGACTTTGGTCTGAGAATTTCTATCACGATCAAAATGTACGAGGAGCACTCAAAAATAAGCAACAGACGTACCTCTATCGCTCTCTACTCCTTTTTCAAGGCACAAAAGTCGACTCTCCACTTTCAAACCAGGAACCAGACATACCAGTGGTCCTTTTCAGCTGCTCCACGAGCGCAGGAAATGTTCACCAAGGGGCGCAGAGCAGCATCCATTCCAGAAAAAGAGCTAAAATACGAGTGAGACCGCATGCCTGAGTACATGAGTACATGTATGAGTACATGCAGAAAATAGTCAATTTCAGCGTTTCTGCTCCAAACAGCAACTAGCTTCGACTAGAAACAAAGATTACACCAAAGGATCAAACAACAACCATTTTCTGCAGTTTTTTTGCAGACGGCTTCCTTGTGCTGGGCCCAGCACGCCAAAAATCACACCTCAGAGGAGTACAAAAATTACAACTCTCAGATGTCCTCGATTGCTGGCCATGATGTTGTAATTAAAGGTGTGTGGTTGTACGATGAAAGCGAAAAGACAGTCATAGTAGGACAATTTTTGCAATACAATGATGTAGCCAATCAATGAAAAAAAAACATTTCCATCAGTTCAAATAACATGCATGATGAGCTAGGCAAAAAAGCATAGCGCAGGGCCCTGCGCTTCCAAGCTCTCTCGTAAAGACATGTAAGTCTAACAAATGAGGACTCAAGCCTCTACAACAGGGTTTTTACGCCTGAAAGCAGGTGCATGATTTCACAAGCAGGTTGTTCAGTCGGAGATGCCGTCAAGCGGCCAACTTGCATGGCAACGGCATGCATGCGACGTAAACGCCACGGTGAAACTAGTCCAATTTGAAACACCCACCTGAACATAACCAGCATACCCCGCAGCGTACGTACCTATACCAACGCAGAGAGCCAGCAGAAGCAAAACTGCTTTCGCAACCATACCTGAAGTTTGGAAGTTTGACAAGAAGCAAAGCACAGGATACTCTGGTCATTGGTTTGCGGGAAAGATGCAAACGAGAAAAAAGTACGATTTTTTAATTGACTATCATCACGGGATGCTCTATCAGATTTTGGTCCGTGTGCCTCGGTGGAGACTAGAGTGACTCAGCCTAACTGGCCTAACCAAACCTGGCTGCAAACAGAAACAGTAATGTCGCCGCGTACTAAAGCCGGGTTTATTCCCGTAGAAGCCGATGTAAGGGCTAGGCTTCCATTTACACCAGGCTTCTATTCAAACCAGGTATTTCTACGTGTGTCAACGCTAAAACCAGGCTTACTGTATGCCCGCACCTTAAAAGCCATGGCGGTATATTCGATTATGAAACCAGTCTCAGTTATAAAGCCATGGGCTTCATAAATGAAATGAGGTTTGAAGTACGTTTTGCAAAAATGAAGGAATAAGCACTAGGCCAATAAAAATACAGCCCAGCAGGAAAGGCGAACAAGTGGATTTAGATTGAAATTTCTGTGTGGACTTTGACTTTTCTGGCACGGCGTAGTGGATGAGTCATTTTGCATCTAAAATATCTAGGAAAGCAGCGGTGTTTCGAATATAAGGGCATGGCTTTAAAGGCGCTGACATACGGTATATGCCAAGAGTGTATCTTGAAAATGAGGCTTGCATTCAAAGCAGGCTTCTATTCGAGATAGGCTTTAATACAAGACACTACGATACTGATGTAGTGTATGTAGTGCGAGAACATGGCCTATCAACTTATCAAGCGCGTAGGAAAGTACTGTATTTTCCGGAGTGTAATAAACTGCACTTTGAACACTCAAATTTCAACCAAAAGAATGGGGGTGTGGCTTGTACTCTGATGATCAAATTAACGTTGATAAATAGAGTAAATAGAGAGACTACCTGAAGAAGGCCATTGGCCGAAACGTTGTATATAATGGAATGGTTCGGAAATTTGCAGAGCATTGTGGAATGGGTGAGTTCACCCAATTGTATCTACTATGAAACTGCAGGAAGCCTCCAAACTTCTTCTCAGTAAATAGAGTAGATGTGTATATTTCGTGGCGAAAAATGGGGGGGGGGTGTGGTGCGGCTTATACTCTGGAAAATACGGTATTCTACATTTGTGTGACTTTGCGAAGGCGGCGGGGTGGGGGAGGGAGGGGGAGGGGGGGGGGGGTACAGGGCCCTCCCACGCAAGAATGTTTAAAAAAATTGAGCCCAATTAGCCCATATTGTTTTCAATGCTTCAAAACATCACAGGACGATTGGTGCGGTTTGGGGCGCACCCGCCGCACTAGTTCCGACACCCCAGCGAGAGAACAGCAGCTTTGCTTCATCTAGGTATAGGCTAAAGCAAAGCTGCTGTTGTCTTGCTAAAGTCACAGCAACCCACCAACAGCAACCCACCAACAGAAACCTATCAACAGTAACATCAACATCAGTTCGAAAATGAGGGGGGGGGGGCATTATTCCGTTCTTTACTGAAGTTTGGGGCTTTTTGCTCGTGATTCCGGACCCCTTATCTAGTATCTATCTGTCTATCTGTTCATCATCTATCTGTCTGTCTGTCTGTTTATCTGTCTGTTTATCTGTCTGTCTGTCTGTCTGTCTGTTTATCTGTCTGTTTATCTGTCTGTCTGTCTGTCTGTCTGTCTGTCTGTCTGTCTGTCTGTCTGTCTGTCTGTCTGTTTATCTGTCTGTTTATCTGTCTGTCTGTCTGTATGTCAGTCTGCTTGACTGCCTGTCTGTCTGTATGTCCGTCTGTCTGTCTGTTTATCTGTCTGTTTATCTGTCTGCATGTCAGTCTGTCAGTCTGCCTGCCTGCCTGCCTACCTGCCTTTCTACAGTCCATTTCAAAACTATAGACGCGTGAACTCATACGTACGAGCCGTACGTACTGTAGCGCACGACAGCCGTGAGTTTTGCATGAGTGTTTTCTGGTTTTCAGATGTGTTTTTCAGGTTTTTCTTCGTCGCCGCGGGAAATACAAAAGATGCAAAACACGCAAAGTCGCAAATGAAAAGGTGTGAGGAAAGTCTCAAAAGAAATGAAAGTCTCAAATGAATTTTCTTCTTGTTTGCATTTTCTGAGTGCCCGACTGTAATGACTTCCAAGACCGGCCCGTAAGAATCTCAGTGATGCCGAGAAAGATATGATTAGTCGTGTTCATTGTTTCTTCGAACAAGAGCTGGATTTTG
Source organism: Sycon ciliatum (assembly GCF_964019385.1). NCBI lineage: Eukaryota > Metazoa > Porifera > Calcarea > Leucosolenida > Sycettidae > Sycon > Sycon ciliatum. The sequence continues at coordinate 41,426,342 of NC_088645.1, read as the reverse complement.
ATTGACGCTTGAGTATCCAAAATCCTCGTCGTCGAACTCACCTTGCAACTGGCGTGAGTGAAACCACTGTCACTCGTTGTGTCAGGCGAAGGGAACAGGGAGGCTCAAATCAAATCAAAAAGAGAAAATATAATTATCATCTCTACTGTATTTCACCCAACAAGATCCAAAACATGCAGAAAAGAAGAGAAAAAAAGGCAGGAGGCGTGATGGGATTCGAATGCCCCACACTTGTACTGGAAATCACGGATCGAAACCACGAGGCTACCAGGACCCGTACAAAAATGCACCCGCGATGGTCTGGGCGCAGCACTGTCTCAGCAGGAGTAAAAATCCGAAACAAACTGGTCAAACCCTTCAAAATAGAAATTACATGTAAAACCGGAAAACCTGGCCTAAAAATAAACTTCAATTGTGGCGAAAACAAAGTATATAGCCAGAATTGTGAAGCGATGCAGAGACGGAATCTGGAGAAAAAAACTAAAAATATTTAAATAAATCCCATCGAATTTTGCAAAACACTACGCGTCTTATAGTTTTGAAATGGACTGAAGCAAGTGCTTGATGCTGTGAGTAGTAACACACCAGTAAGGTGGCGCTAGAATATCCATAACGTACAGCAGTACACACAAAGGGCACAACGGAGGTTTACAGAGTTGTCGCAACTCAGAGTTTCTTGCTCAATGCAATCATCAGGTGCCTATATCTTGTGTGTAATAGTGCTCCACATTATTGTGTTGAGCCCTCTCCGCAGGCAGAATTAACTAGAAGGAAGTTTTCCTCCTTGTAACGTACAGCAGTAGGTCGAATATCCATAACGTACAGCGGTAGGTAGTTCGGCTACGTACTGTTGTCTGTCTGGCTGTCTATCTTTCTTTGGCAGTCTGTTAGTCTAGGTGACCGTGTGTCCGTCTCTCTATCCATCTCCATCTCTCCTTCAGAGTTTCACTGACACACGTTACTAAAAGTGAGTGCCGTCCGAACAAACTAGTCTTCCATAGTCATGGCTGCATACTATCTTCTATGTTTCTGCTTCAGGCAGGCACTCTGTGGAACTGTCTGCCCCTACCATAACCTCCATCATAAATATGCTGAGTTTAAATGAGAACTGCATAATAGTATGGCTAAGTTTCAATTTAACTGCAAAGGTATTCATTCCTTGTTTTCCTCATTGATTTGCTCACTCCCAGTTGTCCTATTCGTCGTGTTATTTCTCCTCAGTCTCTGCTCACTTTGTATTCTCATCTTCTCATCCAAACTGTACAGAAGTGGAGACCCCCTCGATAGGCCTAAACGGCCTCAGGGGAATCCTTTAAATAGACTATACAAAATTATACACACGGGCACATGCGCATGCATGCACGTACAGTACTCTAGAGTGACCTACCATGGGTATCCGTGCAGCTCATCATCATGTGCGGAGGATGGATGCACAGAGCAGAGTAGGGGGCAATGCCGGCGATGCTGATAGCGATGATGAAGATGGTGATGGTAGTAGCACTGGCAGCAATATGGAGAACACGTCCGCTGCTCTCTCGGCACGGAGAGTGGCAACCATGTGACCCCTGTATCAGACACACAAAACAAGGTGCAAGGAAATTTCATGTGACCCTTCGGAATCAGACACACAACACAGGATGAAAGAGGGAATGACACGGCCATAGAGACTGCAAATTGACTCTCGAAACGGTCCTTTCATGCACAGTGTACCAGGTTCTCCCGTCACATGACCCTCTCCCGTCACATGACCCTCTCCCGTCACATGACCCTCTCCCGTCACATGACCCTCTCCCGTCACATGACCCTCTCCCGTCACATGATCCTCTCCCGTCACATGACCCTCTGTGCAGAATGACTGATCTCAGCAGCGCTTCTTCCTGGCTAAAGTTAGAGAGTCAAGCGCCGGGCCTGAACTCTGCCCAAATATCATTGGCGAGGAACGAAATTCACATCCTGTTCTGATCTGACTAATCGGAATGTTGTTCTGCCTTCTACCAAATACAGAGTTATAAGAATGTGGAACTGTGGAGAAAAAAATAGCTTGTCTGTATCGGTAAGTGTTGTAGTGCAAGAGCTCTATAGAGGTTATGCGATTACATCATCAATTACATCATCAGCTACATCATCATCAGTTACAAATTACATCATCAGATACGTCATCAGTTACATCATCAGTTGAGATGCTACAGTAAAGTCGCGGCCCAGAGATGCACTAGAGACTCACTCTCTGTACAAAGCGCCCATAAGCGCTTCCGCTGTATACTTCGCGCCTATAAGTGGCTCTGGAAGATAGGCTTTGTATGGGAATAGATGGGGAAATGGCAGTATTTTGGCTCTCCATTGTCACAAAGAAGTCGGATGTTTTCAAACTTCGATATGGGACATATGGCATCCTACCGGTAACCCGGCTGGAAAAACATTCTGATACGAAGTTCATCGTTGTGGACAAACAAGGAAGAAATACGTGTAGGTGATTCCCCAACTTCTACCACACAAAGTCTATCTCTCTGATGTCACATATCTGGCCTAGTCTGGGCAAGCTAATGACATCATCATGATGTCACAAAATTTAGTGAAAACTTCAAGCTGGTTTAACTCGGGAACAGCTGCTCCGATTAGCCCTGGGACGTTCACCATTGGAGTCAGTGCATTTCTCGCTACCGGTTGCAGTGGTTTGACATCCAGAACTCATTAAATTGCACGTCGATAACCAATGCCCTAACTGCTAAGCTCAGGGGTGGTCATCACCCTAGATGAGACAGTTTCACATGTCCTATCGTATTCAACACTCATAAGCAGCTGGAGATACTGAAGGTGAAGAAGTCTGAAGAAAAACACTGACAGGCTGTCACCACCAGGACTGGAATGCCGCCAAGGCAGTGGAAAGCAAAATAATTCCATACTTTGTCTCCATGGTTACCATGGGCTGTTGCCATGAAATGTCATAGTATTCCTTGTGACACCTTCACTATGGCTCAGCGATGCTTTAACCATGCACTGAGCTCTGGCGTGGCTGTCACCTAGGCAACGGCGACCGTTCAACATTTCCTTCAGACTTCCAAACTCATGCTTCCTGTGAAACTACGCCGGGTAGTGGGACGCAACCCTCGCTGTATCGATAATGCCACACCAAGTAATTTCCATGTTTCACGTCACCGCGTGCGCGTACCTTTTCGAATCCTTGACAAGAAAAAAAAGAACCGAGACGAGTCAATCGATGGCTGTTCTGGTGAGCACTCTGGAGATCAGAGGTTATCAGCTTCTCGATAATCTTGCATTCCAGGCGATGGTACGTGGAAGGCGTGAGCGATGAAACTTTCTATTTTTCCAAGTCGTACAGTAGGGCCTGCTCATCAAGCGAGCAGCGATCAGAGATTCCAGGTGTCGAGGACTTCGAGATTTTCCACGATCGTGATGGAGCGGAATTCCACTCGACTTATGTCAAAGTGCAGAAGGAGCCATCCATCAAATCTGTTATTGTATCGCTCCAGCCCAGTCTGCCAGCTGTCCTGTGGCCACTTGTTGTCCCTTTTGATAATTATAAGTAGTGCCGAGTCGGGTAGCGTTTTCTTCGGGTATCGGGTTTGGGTAGGTTTCCACGGGTAGCACGGGTACCCGATCGGGTAATGTTCCCATGGTAATACCACACTGCACCCCTTCCCCTACACACTGGGTGGACATGTGGGGTATTACATGAATTTGTACACATGCACTGCACATGATGTCGTCTGGGACTTCGGGTTTTCAGGTACTATTCTGTACCCGACTACCCGAGGTCCTCACGGGTAGCACGGGTACCCGACTACCCGTGCACTGTCATACCCCTAATTACAAGTACCGTAAAGTACCGCCAGAGCGCCCCACCATCTCACCCTTTCGTGGTCGTATTGTGGAGGTGGTCTGCTGTCTGCAGATCATACGACATGAACCTTGTACACATATTGCACATTTTGCAGTCAATCCATACCTTAAAGTGGACACAAGCTCCACACAAAAACCTGCCAAGTGTGACCTTAGTACACTAAGATTCTCACATCGTACACACTTCGTTGCACTCTGTCATACGATTTTCCTTTCTCTGGCTGTAAAATCAAGGTGGGGCGCTCTCGCGAGACGGGGCGCTCTGGCGGTACTTTACGGTAACAGTCTAATATTAGTGGTATTCTCTGTGCAACATGGCTCAGTACACATAGAATGGAGTTTTGTTTTTTCCTCTGTTTTTGTTTTTATTCCGCCCGCTGCTTGCTTTCTCCAGAAAAGGTCCGACGCAAAACATAGAATCAATTTGGTATGGCTTAAACAAAAGAAAGTGGACCAAGGAACTACAAGTTACACTATAATGTCCACTAACACCACCAGTTACTAAACAATCAGCTCATGCGATAACATTGCACGACACTGACTGACGGTACTCCTTGGTCCATTTTCTTTTGTTTAAATTAATTAACCCTTGGCTCTCCACCCGAGTCCATAACTTGGTATGAATACCGGTATTTCAAATTACTTTCAATTTTCAGTAGCAGCTTGATGATCATACCGTGTTCTGGATGTCCCTGTTCCGCTGTGAGACCTACTTCGCCGGAATCTGGAGGAGGTTCACTGCTGGACTGGAAACAGGTGGCAATAGCCTTTCCAGCACAAACTGGATCACCGTGGTACTCAACCTAAACTGAGGTGAAACTTTTCCCTGGCTCCTCGCCACACTGCAATAGCACAAACTGTTGCGACTCGCCGCTTCCAACACTTCTACAAAGGTCAGGGCGGCTGGAGTGGTGTAGAGACTCAGCGACCCGACGTTGCAGGCCTTGGAACTATTGTCCTTTCGGAGGGGATCACCAACTTGGCGAAAATATAATTAATTGGCCTACAAAAGACCAGCTTGCCAAGCAATTCGCGCGCTGGTCTGCGTAGTACGTACAGCAGATAGAAGTACAGCACTGTCAGTAGTTAGTTGCCGGAAGCAGAAAGAGTTTCTTCCTGTTGCGGAGTTATTTCTGTGTATTCGGGTACGGTAGTGCGCGAGTCGTGTCCGACAGAATACGTTTTAGGATCCATTGCCTTGGGCATGTACTGATCTGACGTAGTGATCTAGCCGACTGGATCGGACAGTGGACTACTACTGACTGTAGTGTATCCCTGGCGTCTGATGGTCTGCCGGTAGCTCTACCCGTCTGGACGTAGCTACTGTAGCGCACTGACCTATATGGACATAACCATGTGGAGGCGACATGCTGGTCACCATATATGCGCCACATATCCATGTGTAATACACCGACTTCACCGTATTTTATGTACGCAACGCGAGATATAACTCCTTTTGAAGAAAGGCAAAGCCGGCCCGCAACAGAAATAGGGACCGGCGGATTCTGCTCGAAAAGGTGGCAGATTCTGCTCGAAAAGCAGTGAAATTGGCAGAACCATACAAACCTTATGGCGGGCAATTCCTCGAATTCTGCTCCATTTTTTTATCCATATACCAAACATGCATGAAACTTACCAGAAAAAGTACCGAATTCTGCCAATTTTTCTGCCGGCCAAATCCGCCGGACCCTCTCGACTGCTCCAACGCGTGTCCCAAGCAAGTCTGCGAGTCTCTGTCGTCTGCAGTGATCAACCTCGCCAAGTGGCTAGATGACATCGGCCTACTTCTGAATGCCCAGAAAACCCAAGTAATTAGTTCTGTTTGTAAAGCCAAGAGGCGGTGCTGATGTTCAAGAACATGTACGTTGTCGAGGACAACCCCTGGAAGCAACAACATCTGCAAAATACCTGGGTGTTGTAATCGACAATGACCTCTCCTGGCAGCCACATATCAGCCATGTCAGACGCAAGATCGGGCCAGTAATTGGACAGCTATGGCGACACGGCAGGTCCCTGAGCCTAAGAGCCCGCCAAGTCTGGTATGTCAGCATGATACAGGCTCATCTGTCCTATGGATCCAACTGTTTCTTCTCCAGTCTTTCAAAGCAGCTCCTGGATAAACTCCACCGCCTGTCAAAATCCGGTGTCAGAGCGACCCTGCAGCAAAGGACTCTGGTCCCGACTGCCCCCCTTTTCGAGCTACTGGGTGTGTCAAGCTTGCCACAGCTTCTCTTCCAGAAGCTTGCCATCTTCGTTTTCAAATGTTTAAGTGACAAGACAAGTCCTCTGTTAAAGAATCTGTTCGTGCCGATCAACGACCCTGCCACACCTCAGCTGAGGACGACACGGGGTCAAGTGTCAAGCCTGCTGAGAGTTCCGTTCCTCCCTGGTCCCGCTGGACGTCGTTCAATTCAGTTTGTTGCCAGCATTCTGTGGAATACTCTCCCAGTTGCAGTCCGTACGGAAGGCGATTGGCGGACATTTGAAGCTCTAGCCACGGCTCTCGACTTGCCCAGCCTTTACCCATATTAACATTTTGTGTACCTAACTTCATGTCGAAATCCATTTTAACAATCCGCATATCTCTCCCCCCCCCCCCCCTCTCTCCGAGTGTGCCTCTGTCAATGACACACACAAATCATTGTCTAAGTCTCTCTTCATGTTCCGAACTGCTATTCTATGGAACTGTTTACCCCCCCCCCCCCCCCCCCCCCAGTCTAACATCGGAAGCCTCGCTCTATAAGTTCAAAGCTGCCCTCAGGAAAATTTACAGCTGACCATGCTTATGCAATCAACGGAATTCCGCCACCTTGCAGTTAATTTTCCCCATTTCTCTCCTCATCAATCCATACTTGTCTTTGTACATACATCTACATCTACTGTTCTTTCAATCAAATTAACCCCTCGATAGGCACATTGCCTTTGGGTCATTTCCGGCATAATAATAATAATAATAATAATAATAATCTCTCACTCTATTGTTTTTGTTGCTGCTGTGTTGTTGCCATTGCTGTTGTTGTTGGTCTGTTGTTGTTGTCGCTGTCGTTGTTGCTAGTGTTGTTGCCGTTGCTGTTGTTGTTGGTCATTTTGTAAGAGCTTGGACTATTCACTTGTCCAGGCATTAAAGCAGTCTCTCTCTAGCTCTCCTCTTCATCTCTCTTTCTCTCTCCTCTCTCTCTCTCTCTCTCTCTCTCTCTCTCTCTCTCTCTCTCTCTCTCTCTCTCTCTCTCTCTCTCTCTCTCTCTCTCTCTCTCTCTCTCTCTCTCTCTCTCTCTCTCTCTCTCTCTCTCTCTCTCTCTCTCTCTCTATCTATCTATCTCCCTCTCTCCCTCTCTCCCTCTCTCCCTCCCTCCCTCCCCCTCTCTCTCTCTCTCTCTCTCTCTCTCTCTCTCTCTCTCTCTCTCTCTCTCTCTCTCTCTCTCTCTCTCTCTCTCTCTCTCTCTCTCTCTTTCTCTCTCTCTCTCTCTCTCTCTCTCTCTCTCTCTCTCTCTCTCTCTCTCTCTCTCTCTCTCTCTCTTTCTCTCCTCTCTCATCATGCCTGCGTCACACTCTCATGGAATTTTCTCTTATAGGATTGCAGGCTTCACACTCTCATGTAATATTTCTTTCCTTTCTTCGTCTTTTTGTGAGAGCTTGGACAATCCACTTGTCCAGGCAAGAAGGCAGCAATGCCTGTTCGTTCTGGCGAAGTAAAAAAATATACCAACCAACCAACATCACTGTCCTGTCTACATACTCCGAACGGAGTCGTCGGAAATACCCGGCATCTCAAAATTTAGAAAAGCGATCCTGTCAGCTTTTCTATTACATGTATTGTGTTCACATGGCAAGACCTAACGACACCGCTATTTGACACGTAGGCTACGTAAGTTTCTACGTAAGGTGCTCGGTATTTCACTGCTCCATGCCTCCAGGCTCCAGCTCCTAGGCGCTAGGCCTAGATCTACCAACGCGTGGTCGCCGCGTGCTGTGTAGATCTACGTGGCACAGTACGCGCGCGGTGCACGGCATGCCGGCAGATTATGTTGCAGTCCGTTTTCGGATGTGCATGCGCGAGGGACTTCCTTCTTTGGAACTGCTTCTTGCGTGAGCTGTTTCGGATATTTCGTCTCCTGGCTTATTTCGCTTCGGCTCTGCTGAGACCTCCTTTCACGGAATATTACTCAATGACAGGTGAGTTGACCAGTTCCCTTTGATTCTCTTTGATTCATTTGCTTGTGCTGACTCTTTCATTTTACGAAACTGAGTGTGCTGATTTTAGGTGGAATGCAATAATAACAATCCATACTGTTTGATCTGTGAGTACCGCCGAGATTGCACTGCCCCAAATAAAGTTGCATGCCGGGAAAGCAAGAATTTACGATCTGCAATCTGATTGTAGTACCTTGCAAGAATGTGCAGTACATGTATCGTATTTTCTCTGTTGCTGTTTCAGTTGCCGTCATGTTGCTAAAGAAAGGTTCAGTGACTTATTTGTTTCATACGAGACGAGTCAATGGGTCGGTCTGGCTTAGAATCTTTCGCTGTAGAAGAAATCTATTAAATTTTGTATCTCTAGTGGAGAAATAATTGTATTATTCACTGGTTATAAATAGGGTTAAGACAAACTCACAGAACAAATACCATCGGTCCCTTGGTGTTCGTCCTAAAGAGGTTTGACTGGATAGCATTCACACTCACAAGATGTGTAACATTTTATTATTATGGAGTGCCTTGTTTATCTCTCAGTACCTCCAACCATATATCCTTGCTCCTTATATCCTCAGAATCAGTGTAGTTGTTGGAACGAGGTGTCGGACTCAATGTATTTGTTTACATTTTAATACATGTTTATTGTTCCTCCTTTGCTGTGTTGTTTTAGACAATCGTGGACTTGTAACACTTTGAAGTCATTGAACTACTTCCAAACGTTTTATCGACATCAACAGGATTACCATTTCAGTACAATAGGATGGAGGATGACCTTATCACGACAACCCATGACTACAATTATAAACACAGAATCAACAAAAACATCTGCGACACGCACCTGGTTACATTTCTCAAGTAAATCTGATTGAGGGTGGGGAAATCTGAATTATCTGAAAGACAAGACAATTTCATGACAAAGTCATGACATTCTGCAACAGCAACATCCACAGAATGATCTGAGTATAAAAAAGTATCACCACCACTACCCACATGTTTCCCCTGCAGAAGAACATGATTATGCAAGACAAGTGCCATTTTCTGCAAGAAAAGGCTTGCACATTAATGCGTATATTACGGTATTGATATGATGTAGAGGCCATCATTTAGGGCATTCCATTATTATTATTATTATTCAAAAAAGAGGACCAAAAGTTTACAAGTTATCCGTTTTGTCCAACACTAACGGTTGTAAGCAGAATACATTTTTGACTGAACAGTATTCTGCTTATAACCGTTAGTGTTGGACAAAACGGATAACTTGTAAACGTTTGGTCATCCTTTTTGAATTTTCAATCCTTGCCTCTCCATCCGAGTTTAATTATTATTATTATTATTATTATTTAAATGTAGAAAGGAAAAGGAAATATAGATACGAGTTGAGAGTAACTCTCCATCACTGTAACCAGATACTATATACAGTCAGAAAATGCAACAACTAGGCACAAAATGTCTCAATACTCTGTCAGTTTTGTGCCTAGTTGTTGCACTTTCTGACTGTATATAGTATCTGGTTACAGTGATGGAGAGTTACTCTCAACTCGTATCTATATTTCCTTTTCCTTTCTACATATATTATTGGCTCAATATCCGAGTTTCAAATTATTATTATTATTATTATTAAATTTTTGATAGGGCAATCCCCCCTGGCCTATGGCCTTTTGACAGGGTACCCTAAAAAATGAAGAACAGAATTACGGAAGGTATGCAGGGAAGAACTTGAGCGGACCTGTTGTTGTTGTTGTTGATTTTTATTTTACTTCGCAAGGCCAAACGGGCAATGGTGCCCAATTCTATGGAAGCGAATTTCAAAAGGGAGAGAGCTACGGGAGAGAGAGAGAGAGAGAGAGAGAGAGAGAGAGAGAGAGAGAGAGAGAGAGAGAGAGAGAGAGAGAGAGAGAGAGAGAGAGAGAGAGAGAGAGAAGAGAGAGAGAGAGAGAGAGAGAGAGAGAGAGAGAGAGAGAGAGAGAGAGAGAGAGAGAGAGAGAGAGAGAGAGAGAGAGAGAGAGAGAGAGAGAGAGAGAGAGAGAGAGAGAGAGAGAGATAGAGAGAGAGAGAGAGATGATAAGCAATTTGGCAGCGTCAACAGAGCAATTTTGCAGTGTCAATAGAGCGATTTTGAAGCGTCAACAGAGGGAACACAAAGAGTTCATAGGCGAGAGAGAGAGAGAGAGAGAGAGAGAGAGAGAGAGAGAGAGAGAGAGAGAGAGAGAGAGAGAGAGAGAGAAGAGAGAGAGAGAGAGAGAGAGAGAGAGAGAGAGAGAGAGAGAGAGAGAGAGAGAGAGAGAGAGAGAGAGAGAGAGAGAGAGAGAGAGAGAGAGAGAGAGAGGAGAGAGAGAGAGAGAGAGAGAGAGAGACAGAGAGACAGAGAGAGAGAGAGAGAGAGAGAGAGAGAGAGAGAAGAGAGAGAGAGAGAGAGAGAGAGAGAGAGAGAGAGAGAGAGAGAGAGAGAGAGAGAGAGAGAGAGAGAGAGAGAGAGAGAGAGAGAGAGAGAGAGAGAGATGATAAGCAATTTGGCAGCGTCAACAGAGCAATTTTGCAGTGTCAATAGAGCGATTTTGAAGCGTCAACAGAGGGAACACAAAGAGTTCATAGGCGCACAAGCACGCAGAGAAGAGTAAATGACGTAGTGTGTTGACGGGGAAAGTCAGACAGAGCATTCATTGCAAGGTGTAGGGGATGGAGGCAAGCTTAAATTTCTGGGCAGCCTTGATCTCCCTTACACTCCATGGGAGAGCGTTCCAGGCCAAGGCTGCCTGAAAGGCCAGGCGAGATCTGCGGCTTCTGACTGTGCTGAGGGGACAGTGAGGCCCCTGGAAACCTGGTGCAGGTTGGTGCTGCCAGCTGATGGTGAGAATAGGTCCTGGAGGACACTGCTGGCTTTCCCATTGAAACAGCGCCACACCAGGACGCGCCGCTTCTGGGCGTAGCACTCACGAACTCTGTACAGGAACATACGTTCGAGCAGAGGCTGGGCCGAGGTGTGAGGCGGCAAACCGTATACCGCTCTCGCCGCTCGGTTCTGCAGGACCTGAAGGCGGTCAAGCTGCGAAACCTTGAGGGAGGAAGAGAAGGCGTTAGACCCATATAGGAGGTCAGGCATGATGACTGACCTCACATTCTGGATGCGACTACTGGACCTCCGCTGGGAGGGCATTCCAGCGGTCAGAGCCAAGGAAAATGACAGAAAATAAACCATAGCGACGTTTGGCTGTCGGAAGAGCAAGGGAAGAGGACACTTGAGAACGGGTGCGAGAACTAGTGCAGGTAGATTTAGAGCGGAGACAGAAACAGTTAGCAACAAAAACACTAGCCAGATCATGAAGCGCACGGTACGTTAGAACGTACAGCTTGAATTGACACCTGACAGACACGGGAATGATATGGTAGCGGGCAAGAACAAGGGAGACATCAGATAGGCGGGGCATGCTAAATACAATACGCAGCGCTCTATTGCTCAGTCGGACAACACGGTCTTGGAGGGAGGCAGACAGGCAGTGAGCAAAGGAATTAGACCCAAACTCAAGTATGGACTGAATGGAACAGATGTAGAAAGCCCTCTTAGCATCGATCGTTAAAATGGTCTCGGACCTTTCTTAACATTCCTAACTTACAGCCTATTTTACGTTCTAATTGTGCAATGTGAACTCCAAAGGAGAAGTGTTCGTCAAGAACTATACCGAGGTATTTCACGTGTGCACTAGGGGTGATGGTGACATCTTCAATCTGTACGTTGACATCGGGGTCAAGAGGTTTCGACTTTGGCCTGAACACAACAAGCTGGGTTTTCGGGGAGTTCAACATAAGACCTCTCGTTGCCAAGAATTCCTTTACTTTGATGATGTCCTCTGTGAGGTCTTTGCATAAGTTCTGGACATTCTTCCTCGCCCTGTATAAAGACACATCATCTGCGTATTGACGGGCTTTGCAGTGTTTGGGCACAGCGGGGAGTTTCCTCACGGACAAGTTAAATAGAGACAGCCCTAAAACAGAGCCGTGTGGAACGCCTCTGTTGCTTGTGTATGGTTGCCCTTGTTGAGTCTTAGTGACCACGCACTGCTGTCTGTTTGTAGGGTAGCTGTGAAACCATTGCAGAGCGACTCCGCCAATACCAATCTCAAGTAGTTCTTGAAGTGACATGTTGTGGTTGACAGTGTCAAAGGCCTTTGACATATCAGGGAAGGCAGCCACTACGTAGTCACCCTTGTCCAAGGCGATTATCCAATCGTTGGTAACACAAGTCAGCAAGTCTTCGCAGGAGTGGCCTCTGCGGTAGGCGAATTGCTCTGCAGGGAGATGTTGCAGTGCGGGTGGTGCATTCTGGATATAGCGTATGAGTTGATCATGCACTATGTGCTCAAGTAACTTTGACATATGGGGGAGCAGTGATATTGGTCTGTAGTTGGAGGAGACCGACTTATCACCGCGCTTGTGGATGGGGCGAACATGGGCTGACTTGTACGGAGCTGGGAATTCACCAGACGTCAGAGATTCAGATAACAACTTGGATAGTGAGGGAGATAGTGAGGGAGATAGTGAGGGAGATAGTGAGGGAGATAGTGAGGGAGATAGTGAGGGAGATAGTGAGGGAGATAGTGAGGGAGTGATCTCATCGTTCGTTGATTAACTACATACTTGTAAGCATTGGTGACATTAAAAAAAGTTATTGTGTTCTATTCCTGGGTGATTCCCCTATAGAAAGTCTATAATTCCTTTCCAAACTGCCTTGGACTCCGTCTAAAAAGTAAGAAATTCACGAAATGTGATTGCCGAAAATTAAAATTTCACACCAAACCTCACAATAATCACACACAGGATGAAAAGCGCGAAGACCTTTTCCCCTCGTGATCCTCTTTCCCATGTACATGTATGCATGTTGGTGCTGTACAAGTACAAGTGTTGAAAGCAGTATTTCAAGTGTTGTGATTATAGTGAGGTTTTGTGTGAAATTTTAATTTTCGGCTATCACATTTCGTTAATTTCTTACTTTTTAGACGGAGTCCAAGGCAGTTTGGAAAGGAATTTTAATTCTATAGGAGAATCACCCGTACCCAGGACTAGAACACAATAACTTTTTTTAGAAAGCTGCCGTAAAGCAGTTTTTATTGCTATAATTAAAAGTGAAACCAGATAGAAAGAAGAACCTACGGTGGTGGCAACCTGATTTTCGTGCTCGAGTATGTGCAGCACCGATTCTAGCGGTATTTCTTTGGTACAGTAGTGTACAAGAGCACACGGTCTTTGCAATGTGAGTACACCCAGGATTTCAGCTGCCCCCACTGACTAGGCCACTGTAGTTCCGAGATCTCTGGGCTAGGCTGTGCTTATCACAATATTGCATCGGGAGTGGAGACTCCCTTAGGCTAAAGCCTGTGGAGAATCTATAAAACGAAGTAGTTGTTGCGACTTCGGCGATGATTTGTATGTGGGGAGCAAGAATCTATAAAATTAATACAAATACAAAATTCAAAACGAGTGTACCAGCTTGGGAAACACCCTAGTAAAATAAATAAAATAATGATAATAAGCTGTGCATGAATTTTTACTGTAAACACGATATTTGTATAAAGTTATTAAACTTTAATTTCGGTGGTTTCGGTAGTGAAGACAAGCACCTAAAATAATTTTGATCACGCTTAAAAAGGCACCAGAAACTCCAGAGTATGCACAGCTGGCACTGTATGTGAAGGGAATGCTGGTCACCTACTGTAATTCTACACTATTTTTACACCTGAAACCTGGCAGGTCCCCGGTACCGACATTTTTACATACCCAGACTCCCCACCCTCACAATTAATACTCCACTCCCAAATGATCAAAACGGAACTGTAAAACATGTAATTTTAGGTATTAGTGCAATTAGGAGTATAATCGATGCAGACATGGCCAGACAACAACGAGTTCATGGAATTTTTAAGGATTTTTATGTTATTCAAAATCGATTTTCGTGTTCCGCTCATCAGTGAATAGTATCGGAACTGAGGGTACTGTGTACAACAATAGAACATTTTATAACAGCATAATTAATTAAAAGTGTGAACAACAAAGGAAGTGCTACAGCATTACATAATAGGTGTCAAACATAGTGCTAACGTATATAACTGAGTGCAGCCACAAAGCAATAGGTGATACAGTGCAACATGACACAACATTTACATCTGATAACCAGCTACGAGAACAACTTTAGCGCGACTACATGCTTCTTTTGTTTACAAAGAACAGGATTATGCACACGAATACATACAGCTTCCAGAACCTTCAACTGCTTAACATAACTTGCACGGCACAAAACAGAAAAGTGAGAATCATCGTACACACCAAGACAATCTGGACGTGATAACAAGTGACAAAATACAGCTGACTTTTTGCTCACGTCGCTCTCTTCCGTCTCATCCCGCTCCCTTCCTTCGACCTCCTCCGCCTTATCCTCGTCCTCCGTCTCATCTTCATCATCATCGTCCTCATCACCACCATCATCATCATCGGTCACTTCCTCATCATCCGTTTGATGCTCAGTCTCACTGCACTCCTTATCAGCCTCCAACATGGCTCCATCATCTCCAACAGCATCACAAGTCGTTTGACCGCTGCTCCGCGTCACCGTTGCTGGGTTCTCTGCTACTGCACACCCATTTCCACTGTCCATTTTGCGTGGGCCAAGTCCATTCCGTGCATAAATTTCAAGTGAATAGTTTGCTGTGCTTCTTCTGGGTCTATGGGTGAGGATATTGGTTTCATTTTGGTTTGTCGATGATCTCCCTCTCTGTCCAGACACAGTCGGTTTATCTCTTTGAGTGCCGGAATTGTGCTGCCCGGTACGTTGGTAGGACTCTTCAACACCTGAACGCACGTATCAGACAACATGTGCCGTTGCACTTATTACCACCAGCAGCCAGAGCAAAGAGGCCAAAGCGTGGTAGACCGTGTAAGAACCCAGTTAGCTCAGTAGACAAACACGCTGTGCCGACAGCGCCGCCTGTTCCCGTGCCACCACCGGCCCCACCACCTGGGGTGCCGTGGGTGGCTGGGGCTGGGGTGGGTGTGCCATCATTGACCTGGCCACCACTTCTCGACCCACTGCAAACGGCAGCGGAGCCTACTCTAGCACAACATCATCGTCCTGGAATGGAGGAGGGGCCACCGAGACACACTGAACCTTCACCTCGGCAGTTGCCCTTGCCTCCGCCTGAGCCACCCCCTTTACCTTTGGTGACTACCGAGACGGTGGTCCCCCCGGTGCTGGGATCCACGGTACCGACTGTGTCTGGACAGAGAGGGAGATCATCGACAAACCAAAATGAAACCAATATCCTCACCCATAGACCCAGAAGAAGCACAGCAAACTATTCACTTGAAATTTATGCACGGAATGGACTTGGCCCACGCAAAATGGACAGTGGAAATGGGTGTGCAGTAGCAGAGAACCCAGCAACGGTGACGCGGAGCAGCGGTCAAACGACTTGTGATGCTGTTGGAGATGATGGAGCCATGTTGGAGGCTGATAAGGAGTGCAGTGAGACTGAGCATCAAACGGATGATGAGGAAGTGACCGATGATGATGATGGTGGTGATGAGGACGATGATGATGAAGATGAGACGGAGGACGAGGATAAGGCGGAGGAGGTCGAAGGAAGGGAGCGGGATGAGACGGAAGAGAGCGACGTGAGCAAAAAGTCAGCTGTATTTTGTCACTTGTTATCACGTCCAGATTGTCTTGGTGTGTACGATGATTCTCACTTTTCTGTTTTGTGCCGTGCAAGTTATGTTAAGCAGTTGAAGGTTCTGGAAGCTGTATGTATTCGTGTGCATAATCCTGTTCTTTGTAAACAAAAGAAGCATGTAGTCGCGCTAAAGTTGTTCTCGTAGCTGGTTATCAGATGTAAATGTTGTGTCATGTTGCACTGTATCACCTATTGCTTTGTGGCTGCACTCAGTTATATACGTTAGCACTATGTTTGACACCTATTATGTAATGCTGTAGCACTTCCTTTGTTGTTCACACTTTTAATTAATTATGCTGTTATAAAATGTTCTATTGTTGTACACAGTACCCTCAGTTCCGATACTATTCACTGATGAGCGGAACACGAAAATCGATTTTGAATAACATAAAAATCCTTAAAAATTCCATGAACTCGTTGTTGTCTGGCCATGTCTGCATCGATTATACTCCTAATTGCACTAATAAAATTGCTTTCTCCACGCCGACTCTTTAAATTTTAGGTATGTAAAAATTAGGCATTGGCGGATAATGCTCGAAAAAGGTGGCAGATTCTGCTCGAAAAGCAGTGAAACTGGCAGAACCATAATTATTATTCTTAGTATATTCTTATTAAATTTTGATAGGGCAATCCCCACAGGCCTACGGCCTTTTGACAGCCATACAAACCTTATGGCGGGCAATTCCTCGAATTCTGCTCCATTTCTTTATCCACATGCCAAACATGCATGAAACTTACCAGAAAAAGTACCGAATGCTGCCAATTTTTCTGCCGGCATTATCCGCGAAAGCCTAGTCGAGACTAAAATAGAGATATGTCCATAGGTCTCGGGGTGTTGCTTTCCATCTGTACGGCACAACGAGATGAGAGATGCTAGAGGCTAGAGGCTAGAGGCTAGAGGCTAGAGGCTAGAGGCTGCCTCTTGAGGAAGGTCACTACTGATGTAGCCATTACGCCTCGCTTGCAGCCTGTCACTGGTCGCCGACTGGGGAGCGCTTCACCCACAGCACCGCTATAGCTGCATGATGCATTGATGGCTAGGCCTGGCTGGACATAGCTGGCAACGGCATGCATTTGGGGTGGTAGATTTCAGTGCACTTACATACCATCTCACTTGCCTCGTCCGTTACAGGCTACATGATGAGCCTACATCTGATCACGGCTGAATGGCTGATGTCTCATGATGACGATGACATCAGCATACCGGCCGCCAGGGAGCACTAGTAGTAGTACACCATTATTGTACTACTCCCTGATACCCAGTGCCAATAATTATTCACCTTTACAAACCTGAGATCGCGACAACAGTTACATGTGCCTACGAGTACACTATGTAGCCTACAGTGCTGGCAACTGAAATCCGACCCCCTAGCGGTGCGCTAGCCGCGGTAGCGATTCGTACGAGACGCCAGGGGGGGGGGGGGTCGGATTTCAGTTGCCAGCACTGTACATTATTATTATTATTATTTAAATTTTGAATAGGGCAATCCCCACAGGCCGAAGGCCTTTTTACAGGGTACCCTATGTACATTGTATTGTTACCATACAGTACGTACGTGTAGGTGTAGGTGTAGGTGTACGTGTAGGTGTGAACATGTATACCAACGTAGCTGTGAGGCGTGCGACAAAATACTCTTTTGGGTGCCTATTGTGCCTATTGTGCCTATTACCATCCTGGATAACGTATCGGGACGGACGGTCCTGGTCAAATCGGGATGGTGGGCAGGCTCTGTCAATCTGTCTCATCATCATCATCGTCATCATGTACAATGATGTGTATAATTATGTTAATTGCCAAGATAGGTGCTACCAAGAGTACATAACCCCCCAGAGTGTGCAACGCCTGATCCAGCTCTGCATAGGGTCTTGGTCGAGCGGAATCGGATCTTTGCGTCATAATACCGTACACATCTGAGGGGAACCCGGGGAGTCGCGGGTACTCTTGGATCAAAAACAATGGTGCCCTGCCTCGAGACCGGCCTTGCGCTGGTGTGAAGTGTACGCATGACATCAGAAGATCCGATTCCGCTCGACCAAGACCCTACACAGAGCTGGATCGGCGTTGCACACTCTGGGGGGTTATGTACTCTTGGTGCTACGTATACAATGTCATGTATATGGACTTTGCAAGTTTGCATCCATAATCCGACGAAATTGGTAGATCTGGCTCTGCGCAGCGGCCTCTTCTTTGTCCACGCTCTCGTACTCTTCGTCTCCATTCTACCATATCGTACTCTTTGTCCCATTCTACCATGCACAGTTTAGTTGCAGTAGAGCAAAACGATCGCTGTCTCTCACTCTTCCCCTTCTGGTTTCACCCATCCTGTAGGTTGTTATCAGTTCACACCTACACTGTATAATCATTAGGTTGTGCCTGCCTACAAAGTGTAGCTTCAAGCCTGCCCTCATTAGTAGACGAGCCGGGACGTTCCATCAGGGGATTAATTGTATCGCTGTCCATTCTGAGGGTTGTTTTGTAGCCGAATGTGTACCAAGGAGGGTAGACACGTGACGTACATCTACTCTGTACAGTCATGTAACACCAAGACTGGCAAGAGTACATGACCCCTAGCCCAGGGGTTTCCCCCAGCCAATGGGTTTTGTTGTACTCTTGGTATTCTCGGTATTGTTGTGACGGCTTTCCCAGGGAATCGCTCATTTCGGTAGTGACCGCGCGTGTCATGCAGATATTTGTTCCCACCGTACGATGGGGCACAAAAAGAGGAATGGAGCAACAAGGATACTAGGATAGTTTAATACAGAAACTGACACACAACAAATAGGAGATACGAGCGGTCGCAGGCGGAAAGAAACGCGTCCAGGGCTAACAATAAGAATAGAATCCAGACAAAAATCGATGCAATTTCATTTCGTGAAGAATAGTACAATTACTTTGGTTATGCAAGAGTTCGCTCTTGACACATCTGGTGCCGTAATGGAAGATGAGAATCTCATGTCCATGAAAGAAAGGAGAGTGGAAGGTGCCTGTGCACCGAAGAAGACTGGACTTGGACAGACAGAAGGAACGAGACTCGGCCGCACGGTGATTTGGCATGCACAGCGGGCAAGGTGGGAGCAAGGAGCATTGATAGATGTTAGTACCGCCGTGCAAAAAAGAAAGAAAGAGGACACAATATGCTAGAACTAGCTGAGCAAAAGGATCCACAACTCATTGGCAACCACAAAGAAGAAGAAGCAAGGTTGCATAAAAAAGGATGCATAAAATAAGAGTAAAAACCGGCATGAAACACACGGAGCTTCGTGTAGCATAGAGAGAGAGAGAGGGGGGGGGGGGGGGGGGGAGTATTGAAAAGGATATCCGAGCACTATGACGTCATATGCAGTGAGAGCGGTTATGTCTAAAGTGCATGACGAACGATCCAAGATGCAAACTGCACTGGACACTAGCAAACTATTGGATACTCATGAGAAACAGCAAGCAGAAGAAGAGATAGGACATCATCATAATTAGATATGACATCATCACGATGTCATAGAGGATAGAGGTAGACGTTAGTATGAGGCGGATCATGACGGTGATGGTTCCCGGATGCGGTCCAGTCGACGTCGGAAGCTTTCCAGCGTGTCTTGGTTAGACTTGGCTGCTGCCAATGTATTGCCTGAAGCTAGGGTGGCGTCAGTAGAAGATGGTATCTGTGTTGTGACATTGGCCCATATGCCAGGCAACGGAGTGAAAGAGAGAGAGAGAGAGAGAGAGAGAGAGAGAGAGAGAGAGAGAGAGAGAGAGATAGAGAGAGATAGAGAGAGAGAGAAGAGAGAGAGAGAGAGAGAGACACACACACACACACACTCGTGCACACGCATGCACAGAGCAAACCAGTTTAGGCACAATGAAGTGCACACACTGCAAAGAGGTCTTGCGATTTACAGGCATACTGCTCACAATCAGACGGCACACATTTCAACGCAGCCGCGCTCGATTACAGGTGTCCTCGGCAAACGATCCCGTTTGCAACAGATCATCATCTCACTGATTGGCAAGTGAAGCATGCCTGTCAATGCAGCACTCAGATACATCCTATGAGTCAGGTCTCTTGCCTCTGCATATCTAACGTATCATGTATATTGTGCTCGGGCGGGCAAAACATCAAATACCGGTAGACTCCTAACCTCATCACCACCACCGCACCACCGCCAACAGCACACCACTTACCGTAGTTTCTGCGTGAACATCGGTTGCAACAGCGCCAGCGCTCTCACCAGAAGCAGCACGCCCACCGCTAGGCAATAAGGAGCGCAGAGAGTCCAGGTTGTCCTGCATGCCGCCCACCGACGTACTGCTAGCCGGGGCCTTGGCCTCGCGCGACCTCTGGCGTGCAATGTTTCGCAGCGACTTCTCGACAAAGTTGCGGAACTCCGGTGAGCACACGTCGAACAACGGCGAGATGTTAGCGTCCGGATGACTCTGCACAAAGTCATACAGCTCTTGCAAACCCTGAGCAGCAGCACCAGAAGCAGAACCAGAAGCAGCAGCAGCAGAAACAACAGCAGCAGCAGACAAGACCACATGGACAGACACGGATGTAGAATCATACCATGACTGCACACAGCTACTGTACATGGTGGCGGGGGGGGGGGGGGGGGGGGCTGAACAAGGATATCCATACACAGAGCAGAGCATGTCAGAGGTCCTAGCAGGTCCTTGACACACACACACACAGTACCTTTGAGAGGGTGGCAGGGCTGGCCAAAATCACACTCCAGAAGGCAAGCAATCCACGCAGGCAGATGCGCATACGTTCTACAAAGCGCGGCCCATACGTTAGGATACAGATGGACATTCGCTTTGGATGTGTCGGGGATGATACAAACCACCGAAGGGATATACACACATTCGCTTTGGATGTGTCGGGGATGATACAAACCATCGTGCCCCCCCCCCCCCCCCCCTAGCTACACCCTTGTAAAGCCTGCATGCAGTACACACACCAACCTGTTGGCTGTTCTCGCGTGCTCCAATCTTCGACACAATGTTAGCCAGCTGCTGCCGGGCACTGGACGATAACGGCTTGAAGTGACGCGAGCTGCCGGGCGCAGCGGACAGGGACACGACGGGCGTCGTTACACTGGCAGGTGCACTGGCGAGTAACGACTCCGACGACGACAGCGCTGGTTTGTCGGCTTTACTGGCCACCGCTGCGGCACTCATCGAGCCAGGCAAGTGGGAGACGTTGTCACGCGAGGACGAGAGAAGCGGAGCGCGCATGCGAGACTCGCCATTGCCGTTGTCGGGTGCACCCTGTTATGAACGGAGAGCGGCACACCAACACAGGATGAGTACATTAAATAGGGAGTAGCCAGATCACCATCGATTCACAACCAGGTAGTTCTGAGACGTGTTTCAAAGGACGATGATGGCATCCGTGTATTTTTTTGTCATTCTGCGTTCTGTGTGTCAGTGCTTCCTATATGCAGACGCCCAGCACACACACCCACACACGCACACACCCACCCTCAGACAAACAATACAAACAAATTACTGCAATGCGGCGTATTACCTGCAAGAGGTCGGGAGGTGTGTGTGCATGTGTGTGTGTGTGGGGGGGGGGGGGGGGGGATACTAGTATCCGGCACGGCTCTGATCCCAGGAAATACGGTAGCAAACAAGCAGAAGGTGGTCACAAACACCATGATCAGCAGCAGCCGGCGGGATTCTCCCACATGGACATTATCATCACGCCGTCACATCCACACAGGCTACAAGTAGTGATGCTAGCAAACTGACCATAGTTGAACTGGACGCCGCCGCCGGTTGGGCCAGGCCTGTTGGTGCCGTGTTCTGACTGTGCACTGCTGCAACACCATCACCACCACCAGCAACACTAGAAGACGGTACCGTGTCGGGCACTGTAGAAGTAGCAGTAGCAGTGGCACCGCACGACATGAGGCGCTTCTGCAAGAACAGCATCAGCTCAGACTCTCCGACGTTCTCAACCAGCGTTAGATGATTCATCAGCTGTAGTGGGAGAAGATGACAAAACAGGACTGGTTATAGTACATGAAATGAGGTTACTTCAATACCGGGGATCACCCACCTCCCTTACTTCAATACCGGGGATCACCCACCTCCCTTACTTCAATACCGGGGATCACCCACCTCCCTTACTTCAATACCGGGGATCACCCACCTCCCTTACTTCAATACCGGGGATCACCCACATCCCTTACTTCAATACCGGGGGATCACCCACCTCCCTTACTTCAATACCGGGGGATCACCCACCTCCCTTACTTCAATACCGGGGGATCACCCACCTCCCTTACTTCAATACCGGGGATCACCCACCTCCCTTACTTCAATACCGGGGATCACCCACCTCCCTTACTTCAATACCGGGGATCACCCACCTCCCTTACTTCAATACCGGGGATCACCCACCTCCCTTACTTCAATACCGGGGATCACCCACCTCCCTTACTTCAACACCGGGGATCACCCACCTCCCTTACTTCAACACCGGGGATCACCCACCTCCCTTACTTCAATACCGGGGATCACCCACCTCCCTTACTTCAATACCGGGGATCACCCACCTCCCTTACTTCAATACCGGGGATCACCCACCTCCCTTACTTCAATACCGGGGATCACCCACCTCCCTTACTTCAATACCGGGGGATCACCCACCTCCCTTACTTCAATACCGGGGATCATCCACCTCCCTTACTTCAATACCGGGGGATCACCCACCTCCCTTACTTCAATACCGGGGGATCACCCACCTCCCTTACTTCAATACCGGGGATCACCCACCTCCCTTACTTCAATACCGGGGATCACCCACCTCCCTTACTTCAATACCGGGGATCACCCACCTCCCTTACTTCAATACCAGGGATCACCCACCTCCCTTACTTCAATACCAGGGATCACCCACCTCCCTTACTTCAATACCGGGGGATCACCCACCTCCCTTACTTCAATACCGGGGATCACCCACCTCCCTTACTTCAATACCGGGGGATCACCCACCTCCCTTACTTCAATACCGGGGATCACCCACCTCCCTTACTTCAATACCGGGGATCACCCACCTCCCTTACTTCAATACCGGGGATCACCCACCTCCCTTACTTCAATACCAGGGATCACCCACCTCCCTTACTTCAATACCAGGGATCACCCACCTCCCTTACTTCAATACCAGGGATCACCCACCTCCCTTACTTCAATACCAGGGATCACCCACCTCCCTTACTTCAATACCGGGGATCACCCACCTCCCTTACTTCAATACCGGGGATCACCCACCTCCCTTACTTCAATACCGGGGATCACCCACCTCCCTTACTTCAATACCGGGGATCACCCACCTCCCTTACTTCAATACCGGGGATCACCCACCTCCCTTACTTCAATACCGGGGATCACCCACCTCCCTTACTTCAATACCGGGGATCACCCACCTCCCTTACTTCAATACCGGGGGATCACCCACCTCCCTTACTTCAATACCGGGGATCACCCACCTCCCTTACTTCAATACCGGGGATTACCCACCTCCCTTACTTCAATACCGGGGATCACCCACCTCCCTTACTTCAATACCGGGGATCACCCACCTCCCTTACTTCAATACCGGGGATCACCCACCTCCCTTACTTCAATACCGGGGATCACCCACCTCCCTTACTTCAATATCGGGGATCACCCACCTCCCTTACTTCAATACCGGGGATCACCCACCTCCCTTACTTCAATACCGGGGATCACCCACCTCCCTTACTTCAATACCGGGGATCACCCACCTCCCTTACTTCAATACCGGGGATCACCCACCTCCCTTACTTCAATACCGGGGATCACCCACCTCCCTTACTTCAATACCGGGGATCACCCACCTCCCTTACTTCAATACCGGGGATCACCCACCTCCCTTACTTCAATACCGGGGATCACCCACCTCCCTTACTTCAATACCGGGGATCACCCACCTCCCTTACTTCAATACCGGGGATCACCCACCTCCCTTACTTCAATACCGGGGATCACCCACCTCCCTTACTTCAATACCGGGGATCACCCACCTCCCTTACTTCAATACCGGGGATCACCCACCTCCCTTACTTCAATACCGGGGATCACCCACCTCCCTTACTTCAATACCGGGGATCACCCACCTCCAATATATAAAATACTTCAATACCGGGGATCACCCACCTCCCTAATAATATCCTTAACTTTACACAGACAGTAGAACGAGCAGTTGTGGTTTCGTAACTCCGAGTTTCACAAACTTAATCGATCATCAGACGAAAATTGGTACTGACCCCGCCCTAAGAGTACTGCTATATACATATCCTTAGCTATACTAATGCTATTGTCTCCACACCGCCGGCTCAGTGACCTTGATGTGATTGGCCTGGTCAAAGGCTGACCGACCCAACCACCCGTAGCGGCTGCATAGCCCCGTGTGAGAAGCCGGCTGAAACTTCACACAACAGCACTGTGCTTGAATAGAAAAGCGATCACTTGAAGCGAGTTGCTGTGGTTCGAGACCGTACACAATTTACAATAAACTGGGCTGCAGGGCCACATGCAGAGAAGAAGGGAAGTTGCTCCGATGTGGCTCGGCGTTGGAAAATCAAAAGGCGTCCTCCGGTTGATGTGCAACGTAGAGCCACAGCGGAGCAATTTCAAACCGTCCCCGCCTATTCAGGGGAAAGCTCGCATTTCTGTTGGCTTCACTCCGGCATTAGAGAATAAGCTAGGAAAGGGGTTGATGTATGATGAAGCTATGCTTATTCCTGGAACAATAGCCGTCCCAAACACTTGCATCAACACCCACTACAATATCTTGAACTCATAACTTACTATAAACAAACGGCGAGGAGACAATAAAATAATAGTCCAATTTTGTTTCAGTGTCGTTTAGTACAACGACGATTCCTGAGGAGTGTTGTACGAAAACTTGTTTGAATCCTTATTTTTCTCTACACTATTACTTCCTATTTTCATCGTTTTATAGCACATTGTCTCCACCGTTTTACATTGCATGAATAAGCTATACACAAATGTCGATTCAGCTTGTCTCATAACTTTTACACACGACTTACGTTGGGTCCGACTTTCTCTGCAATGTGATGGATAATGGTCTTGATAGAGCGCAGTGGGATGTTGTTAGCCCGCTGTCGCCACACGGATGACGGATGCATGACCAGGAAGTTGTGCAAGTCCAGAAACAGACGGTCTAACTGGCAGTTGGGCAGGAGCTTGTCCAGCATACGTGTCAAGCGCCACAAACACTGCCCAAAAAAATAGCGAGAACCAAACGCAGACAGAAAGTAAGAACAGTGAGCTAGTGGGTGCAAGTGTTGAGAGAGAGAGAGAGAGAGAGAGAGAGAGAGAGAGTGTGTGTGTGAGAGAGAGAGAGAGAGAGAGAGAGAGAGAGAGTGAGAGAGAGTGAGAGAGAGCAAGAGAGAGAGAGAGAGAGAGAGAGAGAGAGAGAGAGAGAGAGAGAGAGGGGGGGGAGAGAGAGAGAGAGAGAGAGAGAGAGAGAGAGAGAAAGGGGAGAGAGAGAGAGAGAGAGAGCAAGAGAGAGAGAGAGAGAGAGAGAGAGAGAGAGAGAGAGAGAGAGAGAGAGAGAGAGAGAGAGAGAGAGAGAAAGAGCAAGAGAGAGAGAGCAAGAGAGCAAGAGAGCAAGAGAGAGAGAGAGAGAGAGAGAGAGAGAGAGAGAGAGAGAGAGAGAGAGAGAGAGAGAGAGAAAGAGAGAGAGAAAGAGAGAGAGAGAGAGAGCAGAGAGAGACTGCAACAAGTAACTACACTGTACCTTGAGGACCAGTTCAGTGAGATTGGCCCGACTACTGCCCTCCTGACAGCATTGTCCCAGCAACTCTATGACAGAACTGCAGCCAACCAGAACGACAATACAACAGGACAAAAGGAGACAACATTTCCTCAGAACGCTGCACTGTGCGGGTTTTCGTGCTCACATCGAGCAAAGGAGAAGAAATTCATCGAATCAGAGCAAGAGTCACTGTGGTATACATATTGAGTAAGCCGACATATCAATTATTGTCCAGCTCTCAGCGCCACTTCCTCCAGAGAATTGCTTGTACAGTTCGGTCCAGTTTACAAACTTTATGTCACATGAACACTCAATCTGCGGACAGAATTGTTTCGTCGTTTGTGGACTCATCATCAGCGCAGTACAAAGAAAATGAGGCCGAACCTGATAGAAATGAAAAATAAAATTTCCAAAGCTAGGTTTAAACCAGGCCCGAACGCACCTTGCCAGAGTGCTCAAACTGTCACATGAACACAACATGTGTCCCAGGCAACTACAAGAAGATCCAGTACAATCCACAGATAGTCAGACACGCTTTTAAAATTAACAAGTGCCCTGAAAGAAGTCCTGTAAAACTAGCCGCAGCCCAGTATATCAATGAAACGCCGCAAATACAATTTCAGAAAATTTTAGGTGCTCAGAATTCTAGGCACGAGGGCAAAGGACCCGGTTAGGCGACCAGAAATTGTAGGTACAGAGTAGCAGTTCCCTATTGGATGATCTGTGTCAGCCATTGTTGGACTACTGGAATTTAGCTATGAAAAACATTACCCAAAGTACCAAAAATAAAAGTTCATAGGAAAGAAAAAGGACCAAGGAACTACAAGTTACGCTATAATGTCCACTTAGAGTGCGCATCCGAGATGTGCCAGAGCTGATAGCCAGTTAGTTGTAGAACGTCAGTAGTGTCGTGCAATGTTATCGCATGAGCTGATTGTTTAGTAGCTGCTGGTGGTGTTAGTGGACATTATAGCGTAACTTGTACTCGGTCCGCGTCAGCGATATCGTCGCTTATCTTTCAGCTTTGTTTATATGTCACCAATGCTCACTTGGCAGCCCGTTTCATCCCAATTTTGGTTAGTAAGTTAGTTTACTAATACCTGAAAGGTCTAGCTAGAGTTCGAGTGGATTTCGAGAGCGACGGGTGGGTGATTCTGATGGATACAGCGCCGCATCAAAATAGATTATCTTGTTGCGCTGTGCAGGCAAGAGTAGCGCAAGCCACAAGAAAGTAATCAGCTACTTGGAATCAGCTCTATTTTGCTGAACGGCCGAGATCGCTCACCTCAGGGATCGCTCGTGAAGCCGAGATCGCAGCTCCCTCACCTCCAGCTCAACACTCGTAGTATCCAGCGCATCGTGGAGATTTTCAAGTACTGTACGCGTCGTCGTCGTTCAAAATAAAATCTTGCAAAGAACGGCGTCTGATTTGAACCACCCAGGCTGTCGTGCTGCCCACGCGAAGTCCTATAGAGAAGGCGATCATCACGATCGACTTCTCTTTAGAAAATAGCCAGGCAGCGGAGAGAAAGAGAGATGAGCTTGCAAAAGCAAGAGAGTCGATCCCGAGCAAAAATATTTGTCACCAGCGCCGAAAGCAGCGACGAGGAGGACCGAAAAAAGTATGAACCCTTCCTTGGACAATAAATTCCTCATAGCTAGTTGTCATTCTATACCTTACCTTCCATCGTACAAAGTGTTATCACTTCAAGTGCACGCGTTGATGTCCAAAGGCTAAGTAACAAATTGTCGAAAGATAAACGACAATATTGCTGACGCGGACCAAGTAGTTCCTTGGCAGGGATGAATTTACTGTCACGTTTTTGCATAGCAGTTTTTGCTATGCAAAATCTCAATGGTGGCGTAAGCTACACAAGGCATGGATCGCCTGAACATGTATGTATCGCAGCTTTCTGTGTGTCACTGTGATTTTTGAGTAGCAGTAGATCGATTTTGCGTAGCAAACTGCGATGCGATACAGGATAAATTCATCCCTGCTTGGTCCTTTCTCTTTCCTATACACTTATCCTTGGCTCTCCATCCGAGTCCAATAAAAGCTCATTGAACATTTGTGAAAACACAGTAGAGCGTACGTACACCAGTGCTTACCCAAGAGTCTCATTAGGCCGACAGGTCTCGAAGTATCGCACAAACAAGATGTTTATCGTGCGATGGAGCTGGGAAACATCCGGCAGCGCAAGAAGACTCTCGTCTTTCAAAGAGGCAAGCAGCTGCCAGAGTAGCTGTGTTAGACCGCGGCGCGATATGGACTGTGCTAGCGATGCTTGTTGTAGCACCTATATTACAGCGTGGGACAGAGAGAGAGAGAGAGAGAGAGAGAGAGTTAAAAAAAGTCGATCCTGCATCTCCAGCTCTATATCAAGTCACATGCAGGAGAAGGTTTGACTGTACATGCACAAGAACCTCATGTTCCCAAGCATTCAGAAGTGCTACCAAGACTTACTGGCACTTGTACGTGAACAACGTACTTGAGCAACCTCATCAGCTGCACAGAAACAACGAAAAACAGACACAGACACACGCACACACATGCGATGCACCCACACAGACACACACAGCCGCGCACGCACCCACACACAGACACACACACAGACACACACACACACAGACACACACAGACACACACACAGACACACAGACACACACACACGCACCCACCCACAGACACACACAGACACACACACAGACACACACAGACACACACAGACACACACACAGACACACACACACACGCACCCACCCACAGACACACAGACACACACACAGACACACACACAGACACACACAGACACACACAGACACACACAGACACACACACAGACACACACACACACGCACCCACCCACAGACACACAGACACACACACAGACACACACAGACACACACAGACACACACAGACACACACAGACACACACAGACACACACACACACACACACACACAGACACACACACACACACACAGACAACAGATAAACAAGAGTTTAAACATGACCAGCAGCAGCTGTTCTCCCCTCCACTTCTTATTTCCACTTCCCATCTCACCATGCTCCAAGTTTACAAAACCTCAGTTTACTCTTGTGTGACACCCATGCCCATGCCCCCCCCCCCCCCCCCCCCCGTACATGTATCATAATGCATGGATGTATATGGCAACCTGAAACCTTATCTCATGCATACATAGGGTTTCCCGTATTCAAAAGCCACATTTACGTTTCATCGCATCCTTATATGACATTCAATTTAGGGTCCCTGCATCCATAAATGGTGTTCGCGGTTCTCGGTAACCTTAGGGGCCTTACGCACTACGTACATGTAAAACACAACCGATCTGAACAAAACCCAGGTCAAGTGGCTATGCAGTTGTGCACTGACAACTGAACTGCTTTCTCCTTGTTCATTTCTATGGCAGGTTGTCTAGGACGTTCAGGGAAGAGCACGGGGGGATTTTTGAAGAAGAAATAGTGCAGTAGGGATTTCGTTTCATACTCGTTGCATCCCCGAGTGCAAACGATCTCTATAGCCCGTGGCTGTAACCCGCAAGGCCACACAGCTATCAGCATTCAGCTACCCACACCACAGCCATCCCCACCACCACTCCCAGCAGCAACAGCAACAGCAGCAGCAACAGCAACAGCAGCAACAGCAACAGCAAGACCCCAGTACCCCTCCAACACCAGCATCAGCACTAACTGTACTTACATCGTCGGGTGAGCCACTCTTGCTTCTCAGAGCGTGTATACTGCAGGCTATCTGTAACTGCTGGGCCAGTGACAGCAGAAGCTGGTAAGAGCAAACACACAAGTACAAACGCGTATAGGTACAGGAACACAATTGCGTCACATTTGCTCAGCGCCAATCAAGAGTGGTCTCCCTGAGAGAGAGAGAGAGAGAGAGAGAGAGAGAGAGAGAGAGAGAGAGAGAGAGAGAGAGAGAGAGAGAGAGAGAGAGAGAGAGAGAGAGAGAGAGAGAGAGAGAGAGAGAGAGAGGGAAGAGAGAGAGAGAGAGAGAGAGAAAAAAAGGAAATTTAGGAAAGAAAACACTAATGGTATGAAGCAGGTCCATTCATGCAATGCACACACACACACACACACACACACACACACACACACACACACACGTGCACAATCTGTCAACGAACACACAGCCGCAACACAGAACGGCAGTAACTTACATCATCGACACGTTTGGACAATGCATCGACTACCTCCGGAATCTGCATTTGACTTTCCAGCTGTTGTGACCGAACCAAACAGAAAGATGAGCACACACATGACAAAGCAGTTGACCAGGCTGTTGAGCAAGCTGTTGAGCAGGCATTTCTAAAGATAAGAAGTACATGTATCTCTAGTATACACATCATACATGGCTGGGGATTCCAGTGGGGAAGACTGTAAACATATCAAACGCATGCTAGAGTTTCATGCCTGATATCGGATGCCGGTATCACATGTCCACCCACTCAGCATGTATCCGTGTGCGCGCGCGTGTGTGTGCGTGCGTGTGTGTCTGTCTCTGTGTGCGTGTGTGTGCGTGCGCACGCGTGCCTTACCTCCTTCAACGCCTGCAGTGCAGTGGGCAGCTGGGCGCTGGTCAGCTGACGCAGTAGGTTATCCAGTGAGGATGGCGATCGCGTAGTCACTGGCCGTGTGCTGGTGTTAGCCGAGGATGTCAGCGAGTTGGACGACGACATGCCGAACGAACGCACACTCTCGGAGCGCACACTGCATGCAGAAAAGCGTACGCCCATGCACAACAACACACACATGTACCCCATGCACGCGTACCAAAGAGTTAAAGGGGAAGTCCGGTGAAAAATTTAAATTTCAGGGTCGGTAGAGTTTCGGCCGCTGAGTCGAATGGTGTTGGTCCCACGTGTCTCCGACAAAGCGTTCTCGAGATATTTCCGTTTCAAAAACTGAGTTTCGGGGGCTGCGCCATGACGTCATGCGGCCGCGCCACACCCTCTGCAACGTCATAGCGTGCAGCTAGGTCAAAAGGAGTGCGTGAAAGCAATAGTGTCAGTGCTATTTCAAATGATTTGGCGACTGATATTAGGTGGTGCAAGCGACCCCGAAGACATGTAACTCCTTGTGAGAGTGAGGATGCAGCCATGGCTGACCTTCATGAGTTCGGTCTGGGGCTGAGAACCTCGGTAGTCAGCTGAAGAAATGGCCGCGCGGGCCGGTCAAGAGTGAGCGCTACTGAGTTTCCGACTGATGAAGAAGCAGCAGCTATTGCAGACGAGGCTGATGTAATTATCAGATCGCTGGAGAGCAGGGTCGCCAAAATGGAGAAGAGTGATGCGAGTGCTCTAAATGTTGTTCCATACCGATTAGATTCGCTTAGACTCCAGTAGCCTGCCACATGGTGATGTTTTGGTGCGAACTTGGAATATTTCGGACTACTCAATTGGAGAACAGTGCAGGCTCTTTGAACCACGGGCACGACTCTTCGCTCGCAACGCTATGGAATCTGAAAGTTCTAGGTCCGAGAGCTGTTCGCTGTTTTGTCACTTGTCACGGTTGTGCACTCATCGCTGTAGCATAAAATAATGAGGCGCCGCGGGTGCGGAAAACTAAAATTTTCTTTCTCAAAGCACAACCACCGGCACCGGCAAGGAGAAACGCACGTTCTCTGACTACATGACTGTACAATACGACTGATACGAGTGTAGTACATGACAAGTCCGTGTGTTGACTAGTTTTCTGAGTCTTGTGTCAGTTCTGAGTTGCGACATGAGTTTGTTGACTGCATGCACTACAGCTAGATAACACACTGCACGCACTGCATGCACGCAGCGAGAGCGCATAGACCATGTAGACGGGCTAACGGAAAAGTCCAACTCGGAAACGGCTAAAATACGGTATAACCTCCAGGTTTACCGAGCTGAAAATCACAGGGTACGTAGTGTTTGTAACACTGAATCGAATGGTCTTGGTCCGAAGAAGCTGCGATAAACGGTTCCCCAATCGAACGCGCTCCGAATATGGCCATTTTTGTACACAACTAGATGGTGTGGCTACCTGGCTGCACGCTGTGACGTCATCACCTGGATCTGGGTGATGCGCGCTCAAATTCGCACATGTTCGATTGGGCGTATCTGACGAACCATAAGCCGCAGCCTCCTCGGACAAAGACCATTCGACTCAGCGCCCCGAACTCTACGGACTGTGAAATTTAAATTTTTCACCGGACTTCCCCTTTAACCGCAGGGAGAGCAATACACTACATTCATCCAAAATAGCCCCTCTGGCTCCAAAACTCAACTTGAAATTTGAAAAATCTGGGTTTGGGACCTGCAGCTCCTCCATAGATTCTGCCATGGCATACAGTCAACTTCGCTAATAACGACTGCGGATATAACGACAATTCGCGAATAACGACAGAACTTCCATGCCCAGAGCAAAGTCCCATCCAACTGTAATACATATAATGAGACTTCGGGTATAACGACACTTCGCGAATAAGGACACTTTTCTGATGCCCCGCCGAGTGTCGATATACGCGAAGTTCACTGTACTTGTTAAAGGGGAAGTTAAGGCAAAAATTAAAAATTTCACCAGTTGTAGTCTTCGGGGTGCTGAGTCGAATGGTCTTGGTCCGAGAAAGCTGAGACGCTCCCTTCCTACTTGAATCCCAATCGAACTCGCGCACTTCCACCGAAACTGGGTGACTGCGCCCTACTAGATGGGGATTTGTATGCAAAATGCCACTAAAAGCGCCATTTCGTTCTTATAAAAGCACGGATGATCGCGATTGGCCCATATGTTGTAGTCTTTTGGATGCTGAGTCGACTGGTTTTGGTCCGAAATGGCTGCGATGCAGCGTTCCTCCTTTATTCCCAATCGAACAAGGTTGAACAAGCGGTCACATGCTCATGGGTGCCCAAATCACCTGGTCACCACGCCAGCAGGCGACAACTTTCACACCAAGGTTCAACTCGAGTGACAGGACTGCACCCAAAAGAGGTCAAACAGGCTAGTAAGTTGTACCCTGCAGGCACGGTGACCAGGTGACTGGCGTACGCAGGAGCACGTGACCGCTTGTTCAACCATGTTCGATTGGGAATAAAGGAGGAACGCTGCATCGCAGCCTTTTCGGACCAACACCAGTCGACTCAGCGTCCTAAAGACTACAACATATGGGCCAATCGCGGTCATCCGTGCTTTTATAAGAACGAAATGGCGCTTTTAGTGACATTTTGCATACAGATCCCCATCTAGTAGGGCGCAGTCACCTAGTTTCGGTGGAACTGCGCGAGTTCGATTGGGATTCAAGTAGGAAGGGAGCGTCTCAGCTTCCTCGGACCACGACCATTCGACTCAGCACCCCGAAGACTACAACTGGTGAAATTTTAATTTTTGCCTTAACTTCCCCTTTAACTTAGAAAGTCAAACTCTGTATCCTTGGACTTTCCCGACCTCAAACGTGGCGATGACGAATTGCACGGGTTATACAATTCAGGATGTACTGTTGAATTCACACTAAAACCAAATCTGTACAGGTGAGACACCAATCATTAGAGTGCCAGCATGTCAATCCAATGAACACACCCACACTCGGCTAGTTCTTTTCTAAACAGTGGCTATTTCGAAGTACAGTAAAACCTGTAACTAAAGACCACCGTGACTCGCAACCAGCCTGGTACTAAAGACCACTTCGCCAGGCACGGACCGTCTCACATTCATTTGTTTGAGCGGTGCAAACCTCTAGCTAAGGACCACCTGCCACTAAAGGCTGCTTTCTCTGGTCCCAAGGGGTGGTCGTTAGTCACAGGTTTCATTGTACATCGCTTTTGATTTTCAAATATATGGGGTGCACACAGCGGTATCCGTGTCACCAACAACACACGGCCTACCTCTGGTCTGCCGCCGGCATGGTAGCAGCAGCTGACGAAGCGGGCCTGGAGATCGGCGTGGAGGTGACGGGTGCGCCGCTTCTTGCCGGCGATACCAACGATGTCATCGCCGCCGA
Organism: Sycon ciliatum; assembly: GCF_964019385.1. NCBI lineage: Eukaryota > Metazoa > Porifera > Calcarea > Leucosolenida > Sycettidae > Sycon > Sycon ciliatum. Next base: position 41,392,766 of record NC_088645.1, on the reverse strand, counting down.
CGACGGACGTGACGATGTCATGTGTGAGAACGATGACGCAACGGCTGTGCTGGATATACCATGGAGACGACTACCAAGCCTGCATGGGGTTAAGGACGCGAAGAGATACATGGCACATCGTCATAATCATCATCATCATCATGATCGTCATCGACAGGAGTAGGTATACATTTATAAGGGTTTTTTCCACTCGAGAGGACGGGAAGTGTCCGCAGCAAATTGAAACAAAGACACGCTGTGCACGTCTGCGTGTGTGTGCGTGTGTGCGTGCGCGCGCGTGTGTGTGTGTGTGCCCACGTGTGTCTGTGCGCATGTGTGTGAATCTAGAGGAGAAGTGAAAAATACAATTTGTTAGTTTCGTCACCCAAATAGGCACTTCATTAGTTAGCCACTCTAAATGTTAACCATATCCATGCTGGTTCCCCTTTCTCCAGCAAACTGACTTTGCAGAGCTCTTGACTCTCCTGGTTGAGTTTCGCGTGCAGCTGCGAACGAAATTTACTCTCATTTCAGTTCACCTCGATGGATTTCCATCATCCTGGGCTTGATGGAAAGATCAGGACCAAGCGAATCCATCCTGGTAGCTCTCAGCTCAGTAAGCACACTTCCACGCCCTCTCCAAACTATTCCACCATGCCTTGGAACAGCACTACAACACGTTCGCAACTTTGTTCAGCTTCTTGCTCAAATTCAACCGATTTTCAAGATGCAAACTGTGCTGCAAAGCTGAGATGCACATGCTTCCATTGATGCCCATAACGCATGGTCGGTGCCAAAGGGAAAATCCCCTGGCATGCACCGATATACTGCGAAGGCATCAAGAAAAATTCATGACAAGTCAGAATCGTCATTTCGTGTCCACCCCCGTCGCCGCTCAGTCAGTCTTTGTCTAATCGCAAAGAACTGGATTTTCCTGGGAAAGCTGAGCTCAAGCCATCGATGTGAGCTGAAATGAGAGTAAACAGCTGTGCGCGCCACCAAGAGAGTCAGTTCGCTGAAAAGTCAGTTTTTTGGAGAGAAAAACGAAGCATGGAAAGGCATAAATTTCATAATTCCACACCCTAACCCCACCACCACCACCACCACCAAAACTGAAAACATACCGGGCAGAAATTCTCTCGGGTACCGAGTATGGGTGTACAAGCTCTCCAACATTGCCGGCATTTTTCAGCTGCACCGGCGGAACGAGACCGGGATCTACGGTGAACTCCGGACCACTCAAATCTATGCTAAAATGATCGCCTTTGACAACGCCGACCGTTTGCGACATTGCCGCGGCCGGTGCTGCGATAGCTCCGCTGCTCAATGAGCCAGCACTACCGGCAGAGGATGTGGAAGAATTGCTACTAGTGGCCGAGGCAGGGATAGCACCAGTATTGCTGCTAGCCGGGGCAGTGGACGCGGCGCTTCCAGATCTACCCGTACGAAACAAGGACACACGCACAAGCAAACAGATGCACATACGAGCGTACGGACACACACACAGGCACACATACAACACACATGAGCAGCGGTTCAGGATGTTTAAGCTTGATTCACACTCAATCACGTACAGGGAAACACCAAGATGCAGAGGTTGACCGCGATGAGCCAGACAAGTTGAGCTCAAGGCAACTTCTGCGCGATACGACGCGTCTCCCCGTATGCGAAAAGAAATACGATTCAGGCTTTACTGGCAACACCGGCAGCATGGCAAGTAAAGATTGACACACACGCGCACATGCAGCAATTGGACGGAAAGACACGTGGACAAACACAGGACACGGAAACTGCGCAGCGGGTTTT
>NC_088645.1:41333781-41388281 GCF_964019385.1 Sycon ciliatum | reverse complement strand
GAGAGAGAGAGAGAGGTTTCTTTCGTCTGTTGCCGAGATGAGAACTGTAGTTTCCGATGATATGTAACTGAAATGTCTTGAGGTATGGCATTCCATCATCGCAGAAAAGTAGAGAAACCGAAAAGCCAGACCAAGCTGCCATCGTATTGAACGAGTACACTGTAGAAATTGGTCACTCACCCGATCACAACGAAGCAACTACAAAAACAAAAACAAAATAAACATCGTCCAAAAAGGGCAAAGAATGCATTATGGCGGTGCGTGCGTGCAGCTCGCAGGACCACAACTACAAAATTTAAAAATGTGCAAATGTCGAGGTGACATCGACAACCGCCGATTTTCATGAATCAACACACCGGAATTTGAGAAATTGAACATACTTCAGGCCAGGTTGTACACAAATACGTTTCACGTCTACGATCATGTTGCCGCCAAGTCGTGGCACCCCCCTCCGGAGGTCGAGGTATATTATGGCACCGCAGGCCGCGCACCTGAGGGCCTTTCTGGAAGCCTTACTGGATCGGATAGAGCGAAACTGAGCACCCTGGGATGCGAGCAGTTTTTAGTACTCCCGGGTCCAAAATCTCACCACCAGGCCGGGCTGATCAAAACGTCTGCCCGGTCTGCAGCCTACAAACGTGGATCTGCCGACACTGTGCTGTCGACGACATGTCCGGCAAGGCACCTCCGGTCCTTGCGTGAAAGCAAGGAACGCTTTTTTTTAGAAAGGAAGCTTCTTCTCCAAAATTTAAATTTTTTTGAAAACTATTCCTTCTGAAAATATCATCGCGTTCTTGACCTCGAAGCTGACTGCTGAATGCAATTAGGAAAGAAGATTCCTGAAGACCCAATATTGCTCGCCCTCCTTCTGTAGTATCCTTCGAATCTCGTGGAGTTTTGCAGATCTTTCAATCTTTAAAGCGAATTTCTTCAACGCTGTTCAAGCTACAGAGTACTGTCCTGACGACATGCGCTGCGGCCTCATCGTTCCCATCTACAAAGCCGGCAAGCCTCTAGGACATCCAAAAAGCTACCGCCCCGTTATGCTCCTTTCCGTCGTCCGTAAGATCTTGACGTCAATACTCACTCGACGACACACACTCCATGTGCAGTCATATGTGGCAGAGAGCCAAGCTGGTTTCCGCCCTGGCAGATCGACCACGGATGGTGTCTTTTACGCCAGGACGATGTGTGAGCGCGCACTACTTGGCGACTGGTCATATTCATCGGCACTATTGGACTTCAGCGGTGCATTTGACACTGTCATTCGTCAGGTTGCTCTGGAGAGGTTAGCCACTGCTGGCGCACCAACGTCTACCACTGCAGTCCTAGTATCAAACACAACAGCCCGCACGAAGCTTGGTAAACAACTAAGCAAACCATTTCCAACAAACATCGGCGTCGTCCAGGGTGACCCAATGTCACCAATAATGTTTATAACTTACGCCGAAGGTTCCATGCGTAAGATCCGAGAGCAAGCTCTACCCGCGTCAGACCTACCAGCAACTTTCACACAATACGCAGACGACACCACTGCCCATCAGAACGAGCGATCATCTGTGGAAGAAACCGTCCGTGTGTGTGAACCCGTTTTCTCGGATGACAATCTGAAGCTGAACGTGGCAAAAACTCAATATTTCACTGTGACCAAGGAAGATGATTCCTGGAAATCGGTGAAGCTGCTGGGGAGTATGCTAGGCACAGCAGAAGACATAGCAGCCAGAGTGTCTGCTGCAAATCGGGCATTTGCAGGCATTCCATGGAAACGCCACAACCTGAATTCCAGGCTGTGTATGTTTTCCTGCCTGATATTGCCTGTCTTGCTGTATAATTGTGCGCTTTGGACCTTATCGCAAACATTAACCGACGTCGTCAATGTATGGCACCGGAAGAAACTACGTACCATCATTGGTATCACGTACCCACAACGAATCTCGAACACAGCGCTGTATGCCAGAACCGAGCAGACCCCACTATCCCAAGTCTGCAGGCAACGGAGACTGCTGTGGTTCGGCCATGTAGTGAGGGAAGGCGAAGAATCGTCCTCTTTCCAAGCCCTCCTGATGTCGATCAACACAACAGACATACGACGACCCCGAGGACGACCACGTCTGAGATGGATCGACGTTGTCAAGAAAGACTTACAATGCATTAATCTGTCGCTTCTGGATGCTGTGCAATCTGCTTCTGATAGAGCTGCTTGGCTCGAAATTGTTAACAGATGCGTTGACCTCATGCAATGAGTGAAATGCGAACTGTCATTATTATTATTATTATTCCTGAAGATGCACCAGACTGATTCTGGCAAGCCGTCTGTCGTCTGGATATGCACTGTTGTTCGTCATGGTCAGCAATCTTTGACGTTCGTCCTTTCGTTTTCCTGACCACGATGATGACAAGCAGCTCTCATGCTCAGGTTAGTCCTACTTGTATGTCTGGGCACACAACACATCTGAGATGCACCCACTGACGTTATCGAACTGAAGAATGCAGCAAGGGTTCCTCGGATTCTCTTGATTTCGGAACAAATTTCCTTCACTTTCACCCTCTCCGTCTCTTCCCCATGCCCTCCATGCATGCACAATCGAGTTTCCATTTCAAATGTTGTTTTTACTTTGGCAGTGCGTTCGATAACGTTAGGACAGTCTAAGTTAGGTGTTCTTCTCTTCAGGCTTATTGGGCCTGTAAAAATTCTAAAAAATAGCTTCCAAATTCTAAACGCAGGTCCCTATGAATACGGTTCTGCTGGGCAATGATGTTTGCACCAATCTACACTCTATGCAGCTGTCACAGCAGCCACAACTGATCCTCTCTCTCTCTCTCTCTCTGATCACTTGATAAAGCCAATCTTTAAATCGCTGTTGCACAGGATCTCGGGTGGGAAGAAGCGATGAATCGATACATGGCAGTGTGAACAAGAAGAAAAAATTCACAGTGCACGTGAGACTCGGTTAGAAAGACTGAGTTTCTGCATTCGTAAGAACGTCACACCCCGGGGATTATGATAAAGAAAATATAGGTCGTCAAAATGACTGAAAGAACCAAAAAAGTGATCTTCCAGCCCGCTTAGCCTGGCACTACCATACTAGCAGTGCTGCCAAGTACCAGCCCTCCATATTTTTCTGTATTTGTACGGAAAATCACTCCTTGTCCGCACTACAGAATTTGAGCAAATGGTATAGAAAATCGAAGAGGATCAATCAGCTGTGTAGAAGCATTGCAAGTGTAAGCTGAGCGATGAATAGTCTTGTACCAAAGCGAGTGCATGCCGTACCACGACAACATGTACATGTAGCACAAAAAAATAATGTCGTTAGTGCAAGTCACACATGTTTTACACTACCAAAAATGCAGCCACCGACATGCATGTGCGTGTCAAAAAACTTTGTAGTGCAAGTATGCATGCAATGTACACGGCAGTACGCAACACACTGCAAGATACGGAAAATCAGAAGTCTGAGTACGCAAAACAGACTCAATTGGTGGGCAGCTCTGTACTGGCCTGTACGGAGGGAGTGAATCTCAATGTGTGCAATGCACGCACTTCGGCCGACAGTGAAAACTATGCATGTCGTGTAGGTTTGCAGGATGAATGTGAGTCCTTTAAGACAAGCGCCTGAGTGGAGTAGCCCACCGAAAGAAGAGTACCTGACACCGCGAAGTGGAGTCTGCGCATACAACAGTGAGGGGTAAAATTAGCTATGACTGATTCTGCATGTGTGTCACATTACTCTAGCAGATAGGCACACGTGTTGTTCCAAAAAGATGCTTATGTCAGTGTCTGAATATGTCATGTACCAGGTAATATTGTTGCCAGGATCTCACGGTGAGAGTCAGACTTGGATATGGTATCAATTAGGGGTGAAACGATTACACTTTTCAACTATCGGTTAACCTACCCTTGCATCAATTCGATTATCGATTATGATATCGATTACTGTGTCCTAGAAATTGTCGCGCCAGACCAGCACAAAGCATGCCGTGTTGACATATACACATAATTATACATGTACATACACACATGCAGATAAACCGGGTACTCTACACAATGCAGTGGCACATCACGTGCAGGTGCAGACAGTCAGTTTTTTTTTCACAGCCCTACTGGAAAACATATGGACAACGAAAAGAAACGAGGAAAATGACAAAGTACAGTATCTAGTAGTACTGTACATGACATCTTTTGATTCTTGCTGACATTTCTTTTTTTCTAGAATCGCGTAATCGAAACGGACAGCGTAATCGAAATCGTTTCCTTGTAATGATCGATTAGACGGATAACCGATATAATCGTTTCAGCCCTAGTATCAATAGATTATCAATATCATACATCACCACCCAAAGTATAATAGCCGAAGGGCCCGTTTGTGTGGTGGTGTATGATTTCGTGAGCAAGATGAAGTAGCTACAGGTGTGTTTTATATAACACCCTAAGAAAAGATCATCAATACTGGGGAAATTGATTCTGGTAGCATGTTGTATCCAGTGTGGCATGACAGAGACTCCCTCAATTTAGGCTAAGGCCTGTGGAGAATCCATAAATACATAAATACAATACATACAGGCATCGCAACCTTCGGATTATATGCTCTTTTGCTTGCCTCCTGGAGTGTGGTTGTACCTTGGTTCAGTAGACTTTGTTTTTCTAATTCGTTTCTATAACATTAGGTTTCTTTGTGTTGCTGCTATGTCTTTTCATGTGTTTTACAGGATTGCCATCTGTTGATGAATACCACTCTGAGGCACTCTCACGAGCGAAAGTGTTTGAGAATCCATGTCGGAATGATGGTCGTGTTGGCCTAAAGGTGCATTACATTGCCCATACTCGCCACCTCCACCCTGGAACATGTTCAATTTCTGTTTCTCGTATGGAAGGACCGAACAGGTTGTTTTCCTGCCTCAGTGGACCACTCAAGACTAAACAGCACTGATGGAAGAAGATTTGCCGTGAATCTCGTTCACATAATCAGCCTGTTTAATTGCTGTACTGAGGTGACTGCTTCATAACAATGACCAAGCAGCATTAATTTTTGCATAGGACTGCAGTGCCCCTAAAATTGGAGAATATCGAATTTCTCTGATAGCATTGTGATTCATTTGTGAATAAATATCACTACTCGTTTTGAGTAGCATAGCAATGACAGAGTTGGCTTGATGTATGACAAAAATGGAGCCGGTTTTTAAACCTGTAATGTAATCAGTACCGCCGGAAGCAGTTTTTGATTGGTCCGGTAGTTTCATGGCCTTTTATACTTTGTGTGTGATATGGCGGGTACACACGTCCTCCATAGCAGGAAACATTTGTTGATGGTCAACAAGTTGGTCCGGTGATAACCTGACCAACCAGACCGGTTCCAGCGGGCCTGATAATTGTGGGGTTCATGAGCAGCTCAAGTACTTAGCATGGTTTTGGACATGTCCTCAGTTGAAACCGACTTCCCCAAGCGTTCTCTGAGGGGACCGAGGTCTACTCTATCAGTTCATGTATTCTGTGAAGTGACATGACCATTCGTGGGGACCTTGCTCATAACTGCAAAAGTCCTCGTCTATTTTTCCGAATCAATTGAACGTTGTACATGTGCATGTAGTGAAAGCCACATGCAAAATGCTGTTCCATGACACTCATCTGCCACCAAGCACTGGGTTCATTGGCTGAAAATATTCTTCGGCACAGTAAAGTCGTGCGCCCAAGAGCGTGGAAGCCTAGAACATCCAGCCTGAAATACTAAGAACACCACAGCCCAAAATTAAGAATTGCGGTGCTGGGTTTTGTGCTGTTGTAGAACACGGGGATTGTTATTGATTGTTATGTTGTACATGTATTTGAGCTTTACCACTACATACACGTCTGTCATACACAATACTCAATCTGAGGACAACATGCTGTTTCGTTCATCAATGCAGCACAGAGAAAATGAGGCAGATGAATGTCCTGCTAGAGAGCATCGAATACTGTAAGACATGTTATTATAACAAGTCGCAAATTTAACGATTGTCCAAAATTCCTAGGTTAACGAGAATATTATGTTTAACGACCAAATTTTCTATTCCCAGAAAAGCGGCGTTCCAGCCGAGTTTATCTTTTAATTTAATGGTTTTCTTGGTTGGGATTTCAAACCTGACAACCATCCCGATTTGGCAGGGACCGTCCCGACATCGAGAGCGGCAATAGGCACCCAAAAGTGCATTAGTTCCATGCCTCACCGCGAGCTACATTTGTATACATTTTCATGCCTAGGTATGTCATTCTATCTCAGGTTTGCAAAGGTTGGCAGGTATGGGATTTGTAGAGTGACCAGTTCTGACTATTGCCACCTGCTGCGCAGAGGTGTCATTCCTACATCCCGGCTGCAAACATACCTCCCCCCCCCCCCCCACACACACACCACCAACAATGTTGGATCCTATTTACAGGACCTCACTCTATATGAAAGTGTGGCAGAGGCACTGCCAAAGTATAAAAACAACATTTGAAATGAAGCTTCATTGTGCAGGCATGGAGGGCATGGGGAAGAGACGGAGAGGGTGAAAGCGAAGGAACTTTGTTCCGAAATCAAGAGAATCCGAGGAACCCTTGCTGCATTCTTCAGTACGATAACGTCAGTGGGTGCATCTCAGATGTGTTGTGTGCCCAGACATACAAGTAGGACTTAATCTTAATCGCATTCAGCAGTCAGCTTCGAGGTCAAGAGCGCGATGATATTTTCAGAAGGAATAATTTTCAATTTTTTTTTAAATTTTGGAGAAGAAGCTTCCTTTCTAAAAAAAAGCGTTCCTGGCTTTCACGCAAGGACCGGAGGTGCCTTGCCGGACATGTCGTCGACAGTACAGTGTCGGCAGATCCACGTTTGTAGGCTGCAGACCCGGCAGACGTTTTGATCAGCCCGGCCTGGTGGTGAGATTTTGGACCCGGGAGTACTAAAAACTGCTCGCATCCCAGGGTGCTCAGTTTCGCTCTATCCGATCGAGTAAGGCTTCCAGAAAGGCCCTCAGGTGCGCGGCCTGCGGTGCCATAATATACCTCGGAGGTCGCGGTCACGATTTGAAACGTGGCCGCGACGTTTTGGTCAAGGGACCCAGTCGTGCTTAGACCTTCTCTTCGTCAACAACCCCCAGCTTGCAACGGATATTAACACGACTTGCGCTCTTGGATCCTCGGATCATCTGACCGTGTCATGTCGGTTCGAGCTCTCACCATCGCCTGGCCAACATTTGCAGCAAGCACCACGCAAACATTTCCCTTACCGCTATCGTCATGTCCCCTCTCACTGCTGGGACTCTCTTAATTCCGATCTCTCTCATTGTGACTGGTCATTTCTACGCCCAGGCAATTCCCCAACTGTTGACGACGCAGTCGATCGATTTTCAATCGTCCTGGAACAAACCTTCCAGCACCACCTCGCTGATTTTTCCACCCATTCTTGTCGGTCAAACACACGCACATCGTCTGTGACATCCAATCCACCCTGGGTGTCGACTGTCCTCGTATCTGCGGTGAAACGTAAACGAGACCTCTTCAGTGTCAGCCGAAAATTTCCAACACCTGTCAATATGGAGGCCTACCGAGTTCAACGCAACTTTGTCAAATACCTATCCCGTAAAACCTACCGCTCTTACATCAGCTCCCTCTCTGCAACAATCTCATCACCCAATCGTCCTTCTCTCTATCAGTTCATTCGCACCCAGCGTCCCAGTGTCTCTCGCGCCCCAATTCCGTGCTTGATTGATCCTGATGGCAACCGTCAGTCTGAGGCAAAGTCCATTGCGGACACTCTGAACAAACAGTTTGTCTCTCCCGGCCTTCCCGACGATCCGAACTGGGTTATCCCGCCCCTGCACCCAGCTCCAGAGCTGCGCGCTCCACTTCTGGAGGTCTTTACAACAACTGGTGTGGTCCGCAAACAACTGAAACGTCTTAAGAGCTGCAAGTCTCCTGGAAAAGACGGTATTCCAAATGAAGTCCTTAAACTGCTGGTGCCTTCCTTGTCGTATCCCCTGTGCTTGCTCTTCAACTTGTCATATCGTGCAGGAGTCTTCCCATCTGCGTGGAAATCTGCTATTGTTGTCCCGATCTTTAAGAAAGGACAACGCTCCCAAGCTGTTAATTACAGGCCCATCTCCCTCCTACCAACTATATCCAAGGTCTGTGAACGCATCTTCTATGAATCTCTCTACCACCATGTCACCCCTGCCCTCTCCTCTGCACAATCCGGCTTCTGTCGTGGCGACTCAACTAATTTGCAATTGACACGCTTAATCCAGGATATTTACGGACATCGTAACCTGAAGAAGCATGTAGGTCTTGTCTTTTTTGATCTGTCAAAAGCGTTTGATACAGTCTGGCATCGAGGCCTACCTGCAAAGCTTGAGCACATTTTCCTAGTACGTGGTACAGCTCTGCAGTGGCTGTCGTCATATTTGTCGTCCCGTCATCAAACTGTCCGTGTCGCTGCTTCCTTGTCCGATCCTTTACCTGTAGTGTCTGGTGTTCCACAGGGGTCCATACTGGGTCCACTCCTTTTCCTAACTTATGTGAACGATCTGCCCTCTCTAGTTCCAGACGTCAGCCTTTTTGCTGATGACACTGCACTGTTGTGCTCTGACAGCTCGCCGTCCAACCTCGTTACCTCCATGCAGACCGGCATTAACTCCACCATAGCATGGATGGAAGCTTGGAAGCTGAGGCCCAACATCGCGAAGACCGAAGCAATGTTCATCAGCCCATCGCCGCCCACTCAGCCGTTGCACTTTCCAGGAGCCAATGCTAACGTTAAAATTGTTCATGAACACAAACACCTTGGTGTTATATTCGACAGCCATATGTCCTGGTCCCCACAGGTCCAGTCAGTATGCAAGCGAGCTAGCTCCTCCCTTGGCATGTTGCAACCTCACTGCCACCATTTAAATGACCATTGCCGAAAATTGTTCTTTACGTCGTATATTCTACCTATATTTGATTACTGTGACACAGCGTGGTGCGGTCTGTCTCAGGCCCTTGTTCAAACTCTGGAAATACACCAGCGTCTGCTTCTAAAAATCCTGTTTCGCAAAAATCAAACATTCTCCTCCCAACGTCTCTACAGTTTAGCTTCAGTATCTCCCCTCTTAGAGCGACACCAGCAACATCTTTGCATCCTTGTACACATGATCTTGTTAGACCTGGCTCCCAAACACTTTGCTAAGTATAACTGGTTTGTGTCCACCAGATCAACACGTCATTCCTTCTCATTACCCCGTGCCAATACCTCCCTGTTTCTGAAATCTCCTATCTTCTCTGCGTACACTCTCTGGTCTTCCCTGCCAACTAGCCTTAAAGCATGCACAGACATTAAGGAGTTCAAGCTTCAGCTTCTTCGTCCTAAATAATCTCACCATTTTCGTCATGCCTCCCCTTGCAGTACTCTCTTTGTTTCTCTCCTTATTATTCAGTTCGCCGTGGTTGGCTACCACCCGACTTCTCATAATATATTGGCAGTCTTCTGACGAGCCAGGAGATGTTGAATTAATAATAATAATAATAATAAGTTCATGCCGTTGCCATGCAACTTGGCCGCATGGCGCATGGACGCTGGTTTTGGTCGCAGTGTGAGCGCGCCCTTAAATAACAGTGCATTTCAAAACTATAGACGCGTAGGGTTTTTGAAATATTTCAAATTTGGCTGGAACTTTTTGAGAATAGTTTTCGGAATATTGCTCAGGATCGCTCCACAATTACTCTCATATAGTTTCTTAAGGATTGGATAATTAACAGACGCCCAATTTGGAAAATGATATGCACAAAGTGATCACAGATTTTATGTGGTATAGATGCTGGCATAACGGTTTTTGCCAGGGAGTCGCATAGACCCAGGGAGTCGTATAGACCCGGGAGGCGACACGAGGCCTTCCGGGTCGACTATGATTGACTCGCGGCACTTTCTCCCACTTTTCCCTCAGATGTCCCCGGTGCGTGCCCTGAGTTATAAACCAACTACTCCGCGTACTTATGCCATGGGACTTTGGGAGTGCACTCCTTGGGGAACGGACTTTTTTGAAGTTTTATTAATTTTTACATCGCAAACCAAACGGGCATTGATGCCCAATATTATGGGCCACAGCCAGCTAAAACATGTCTTAGGGTGAAAATTTTCAAATTTTGTTTTCCTCCAGAAAACAGTTCTTGGGACCTTACTTGACCTCTTGAAGGTGATACAGGGCAGAAAAATAGTCTACAAGTGCCCCAAACACCGCTTTCAAAATATGTACTTTGAAATAGAAAATGACAGTTTTCGCACAGTCTGACACAAAGAGACAAACTATTACTTAGTGGCTTTTGTGGCGGAGCACAATACAACGGAACTAAAGATGTTGACACCGACTTGAGCATGTCAACGACATCAGTTCAAAGGCATGGCCCAAGTTCTTCCTGGAAAGCAACACGATGCGCTGGGCGGCGTTGCACTTGCATACTCTTTCGATTCTGGCAGTGACACTTTCGATCGTCGCCTGCGTTTCTGAGACTGCGTCAGACGCCTCATGAGAGCTGAACGCAAGTAACGTCGTAAGGGAGCCGGTTCGCCGCCTAAATGATTATGTACTAGCCCACAACTTGTGCCTCTTCGCTACTGGAGACGACAGGCACGAATCAGCTTCGCTGTCGACATCAACATCAATGAGATCCCAACAAATTGTCAGCGTCGCTCTGCAGACCCGCCGCCACGGACTTGCAGACACCTGAACAAACCTGGGCCATGCACAGCGATCGTCTGGCCGTGCGAGCTACTCTAGTATCACTAGATGCGGACATTGTCAGTCTTTGCTCGCCAGCTACTTGAAGTAGAACGCCAAACAAGTGTTTGAACAAAAAATTGAGAAGATGATCGCCACATCATGAATCATTTGAATGAAGTGCAGAGTGAACGCGCTCCAAAAAAACATTTTTTTCATTTCGTCATTTCCCAACTTTTTTACGAAACACCAAAGACATGTTTTACCTGATCGCGGCCCTTAAAGGGGCACTCCGGCTTCATTTTCGACGCCGAGTTTTCGATGCCAAGACGAAGGTAGGTGAAAGAGAAGACCCCTCGAACAAGAACGAGTCTCCAGAAGCGATCGAGTCGAGCAGGAAGACGACTTTTGAATTTCGGCCGAGGGAGCGCTGATGACGTAATGAGGGATTAGCTTGCCAGTGGAAATGCATCTGCGCACATACATTTCACACACTTTTTGGCCAATTTTCAATCGAAGAAGAGGTTGTTTGCTATGTTCTCCCAACGCCGTGAGCGATCCCGTCTTCTATACCCTTCCAGGTACCCTGAAGGTCCTCCAGAGAAGAATTTATCTCCATCAAAGCGTTGTTGATCCGCTAAATTCGTCTCGAGACATATTCACCCAGTGCAGTGCTGATAAATGTAGAATGTTGAATCTGTGATAATTGTCGACGATGGAGAGAGAGGCTGATAGCCGCTGTCGCAGGGAGAGTGAAGCTGCTGGAAGTAACAACGGGGAGCCCGTTTGTATCACCTGAACAACCAGACTTCAAAGCAGCTTGACCAAATCGGAGGGTGCCTCGTTGCTTATCGTGAATATTACACCGACATGAATTACTACAAGTATACTGGTGAGTTTTTATCTTGTTTTGTTCGTATGCTAGTACCCTGGCCTGGAGTTCTCGTTAGCAAATTCCTATTCCCTGGCGTTTTCTAAACATTCCGTGTAGGACTGAATACGTGATCAAGTATTCCGATTTGGGTAGATGTGGAATTTGGACATGTATTCAAAAAAATATTTTCCGAATAGAGCGTTTGTAGAGAAATGGTTGCCCAAATACAACAAAATTTATTCTGCAGCTCTACAACTTGTACTGAAATCCAGTCAAAGTAAAAATGATTCTTCATGACAGTTGGGGTCAATGAAATCTGATCCAGGCATAACGAATGGTGACGCCTGCCACCCCGGGAACGAATGCCCATTTGGTGGGGGATACCAAAGTACTCGAAAGTAGTGCGTGTTTCAATGTGGCATGGACATTTTATATGATCTCTGGTCAATGCAACATACGATAGCCATCATGAATTGCAGGCCTCGAACGCAACTCCGACCAGAATTGGCAGTTCCCTAAGTTAGATGCTTTATAATTCCATGTCCCCAGCTGTAGTTATAGAGGTTTTTTTGCACATTATTCTTATAGTCGATAGGTTTATACTGATGGCCACAAACAACGGCAGTTTAAACTTCACTGATGTGTTCATGAGCTGAGAGATTTCTCTCCACTATTTCTGTTGTGCACACAGGTCTGTCCAATATGCATTGACCGTATTGGGTATGGTACCTGCTCTGAGAAGGGAATCGCTGGAGCCACAGTCCAACTATACAGGCTTTCAAGAAACAGAGAGGAGCCATCTTTGCAAGCTGATACCTGATGTGTACCGACAGAATTCTCACGAGATACCTTACTGACTACGCCTGGTGTATACTTCATAGTACTCCTTCGACTACTGTCTAGAATCAAGTCGACTGAAACAAGTTCAAACAACTCTGGCTTCAAACGAGCCGTCGATTAGACAAACAAAACATTCTCTCATATACTAGAGCACTCTGACAACTCACGACCTTTTTCCTAACGATTGCCACCGCTTATAAATATGTAGAGTACTGATTGGAATGTGCTCACAATCTCAACAATTCAGTGCTATAATTATTTGAACTATGTGTTCCTTCCATAAATGTTGTATCCACATATAATCCACAGTGCTGCAAAGTTTCAGAGTTCTCAGGGTATCAAACAAAATTATTTCAAATACAGTGAAATTGTTCGTGGACATTATGGCATAACTTGTAGTTCCCTGGTCCTTTTCTTTGCTATAAATTAATCCTTTGCTCTCTAGCCGCCGGTGAGTCCAACAGCGAAATTGTTAGTTCATATTTATGGGGGGGGGGGGGGGGGTTGAACATATTTCTATATAAGGGACCTGCAACTGTAATACCACAGTACAGTAGATAGCAAATATGTAGAAAACAGAAATGCATGTTCCCATCATTGTACATGGACGGGCGCAGCAGGCCGAAGCTATCAGCCAGAACAGGATTTACAATCGCCTAGAGATACTTGAGCTATTCCAGTATTCTCCGTGAGCTGTCCCATTCCACAATGGTTCATGCCACCATTATTTCTGGTAGTATCCATGTGCATAATTCCACGACCATCTCGGATTCTTCAGCAATTTGTGCCACGGCAAAAGACAACGCTTGACTCGGTCACTGGGGCTGTCAAACTTCGCATCATAAATGAACTTCAATTTCTCATCTGGTTCAAGTATATGTACTGCCATGACTTGACCATGCTTCATCCACAGCTGGGCGAAGATTGTGGCGTTGAATTCCATAGCGCACCCTCTTGCTGCCATGCAGGAGTATGTTGAGAGAAGGGAACATATTTTTACTCAAAAAACAACAGCCCTGAAGAGGATAGCATTAGCAATAGCCTTGGGTGAATTTCCTGCAGGTACACGTTGTTGGTAGGTCTACTGGTCGGTCTCCATATCGTCAAGTTCAGAAATCACCTGTACTACACATCTTGTAGAAGGGATCCTGATCGAAAAATTTCTGATCATAAAATTCACTAAACTGAGGGCGAGACTAATAGTCAGATTCCGTCTAGCTGCTTTGATCAAGTGATGCTAACAAGCTCCCCGTTGTTACTTCCAGCAGCTTCACTTTCCCTGCGATAGCGGCTATCAACCTTTCTGTCCATCGTCGACAATTATCACAGATTCAACATTCTACATTTGTCAGCACTGCACTGGGTGAATATGTCTCGAGACGAATTTAGCGGATCAACAACGCTTTGATGGAGATAAATTCTCCTCTGGAGGACCTTAAGGGTACCTGGAAGGGTATAGAAGACGGGATCGCTCACGACGTTGAGAGAACATAGAAAACAACCTCCTCTTCGATTGAAAATTTGCCAAAAAGTATGTGAAATGTATGTGCGCAGATGCATTTCCACTGGCAAGCTAATCCCTCATTACGTCATCAGCGCTCGCTCGGCCGAAATTCAAAAGTCGTCTTCCTGCTCGACTCGATCGCTTCTGGAGACTCGTTCTTGTTCGAGGGGTCTTCTCTTTCACCAACCTTCGTCTTGGCATCGAAAACTCGGCGTCGAAAATGAAGCCGGAGTGGCCTTATGATAGCGATAAAATAAAAAATGTGGACTCGTGCAGGATCGATAGGATCGTGGGAAATCGTAGCTCGAAAAGAAGAAGAAGAATGAACTACTTTTCCAAGTAATCCGCGATATTCATGTTAAAACAAAATGGCGTCACGATTTATTGAAAGTGGTATAGTTGGTGGTACGAGTGTTCAAAACCATTTGAACTTCATACTGTTCGTCTTCTTTTTGACATGCTCTCTTTCCATCGTCCTTAGCCTTTGTTTGTTGAGAGCTGTTTTGGCTTTCTCCTATACCTCTGGGGGATGCCAAGTGATGGTTTTGAGAGGCTGGTGATGGCTGTGAGCGAGAGTTTGCCGATCGGCGTCGTCCTCGCTGTAGCGATGAAAATACTAGTTACTGCGCACCTGGCAGATATCACAACACGTCGGAGCGTCCAGGAGCAAAGGAATCTTGAGTTTTCACTGGAATCTAGTTCCTCCAGCATCGTGTAGCCCACCGTCGGTGAATGGCGGTCCAGAAAGGTTAAAACTGGTCTTCTGCAGCATCTCGCAGTCCTGCGAGGCACACTGAATACGCCTGTCATGTATTCTACAAATAAAAATCACGAAGTAGTGGACTTTACAGTGATGAGTCTATCCTGTATGCTGCAAAAGACTCAGGAAATGTGACTGGTGTCTGTACACTCAGTGACTGGACGCCGACACCCCAGTCTTCTCCTGCAGGATCTGTTTGACATTGACATTATGCAGTAGGTCGGCATTGACCTGGTTTGGCAGCTATCGTAATAGTATCTGCCTGGTTGGATGTAGCAGGTTGGAGTTTGCTCGTTGTCCAGTCCGGAATTTTCTTGTAACTCACGGTGGAGTACGCGCAGGGTTTGTGATCATCCCTGTTCACTTCAATATTATCAAACACAACGTTCCCTTTGTCACTCATCTTATCCTGAGTACTGAATTTGCTGACAATATTGCACCACACTTGTCACAACCTACCGCCACTGCTGGCGGTGGCGACTGGTTCGTCAATGGCGGTGACCAGGCTGACTGACTAGCTTCGAGACAGCGGCCTCGTTGTCAACCCCGCGGCAGCCTAAAGGTTGATTTTATCGATTCAGCCTCAGCGCCATGTTGACGATGCCCTAGTGACTGTGTGTCATGGATTGCCTTGCCATCAGCGGTCATTGCCGTCCACCTTGGTGCAGCCCTCAACAACTGGCTCAGCCCAAGGGAGTCTCAAGTGGACAAAGTTGTTGCCAAAGTAGCTCAGAAGATTGGTGCATCGTGGTGTAGGTGAGCACATAACTAGGACTTCCCAGCGCCTATTTGTCCAGGCTGCGATACTATGTGACATGCTGTACTGCACATTCTTTTCAGCACTGCAAGGCCGGCAGCTGGACCGACTGCAGGGGCCGCGCACATGCAGGCCGCCTGTTGCCAGTGCAGCATTCTGGAACGTTCCTTCCTCCTGAGATCCGTGGAATAATAACTTTCTTTGCTTCAAAGCAAGTTGCTTACCTTTCTGTTGTGCTCCCAGTGTCCTTACAACAATAACCTACAGCAATGTTTTATTTTCCTTTCCATTCCCCAACCAATGAATACTACGATGTCGATTCTATTTCTGAATACTTTAGTGTGTGCCCGCGCACGCACGTGCGTGTGTGTGTGTGTATACCTCACTCGCCACTCGAAGTTCTGTTCCCCATCACTGGAACACTGCCTGTTCTTTCAGGACCTGCCATCATCTGCGGATGGGCATTCAATGATTGTATTGTGTGTGTGTTTCATTCAGAATCAGATCCGCTATCGTTGCTATAAGAGAAAATCTGTGGGTTCACATCTAGTGCATTTGTAGATTTGCGTGCTTTTCTCGCCACGGGCGCATACATGGGACATTGTGTGTGTGTGTGTGTGTGTGTGTGTGTGCGTTTGTGTGTATGGGATATTGTCTGTATCGGCTTTTGGTACTAATGTTCAGGTCTGTGCTTGCATGTGTGAACATGAAATTGTTCGGTTCTGTGCATGCTATTGCTATGTTGTATATTATTGTATGTATGTGTGCATTTCCACGAACAGTGTAGATGAGCGTGGAGAGTGCATTCATCCCTCATCAACCACTTCCCCTTGGGCTTACGAGAGTTTTATCTGCGTACCTCTCATTTTTGTTTGTTTCTCTCTGATACTGTATTGATGCCGGTACCTGTACCTCGATGTGTTCCTCTATCTGCAGTCGCATTTAACCTTCGGTCAATTTAACGTTTATTGTGCTCTATTTATCGTGCGAATCAAAATAAACAATAATAACACAAGTCGTGCTAGAGTGACGACATGTGCGTGTAGTAGGATTGATTCGATGGGACGTTATAATTAGGTGGAACAGAACACACATTGGGCAGACTGACTGGGCATCATTGATTGTGCTCAGTCTAAACAGTGAACATAATAATTATCTCCAGTGACAGACTGTAGCGGCTAGCCTCCAATAGGTAGCTGGCACTAGTCGCTACTGCTTGTTTGACAGGTGCCGCCAGAACCCCTGTTGTGTCATGCTATAGATGCACATGCCCTATTCTGGGGCATACTGAGGTACTTTGATTTTGTTGACTGCATGTAGACAGCATCCAATAGTAGTACTCGTAGACCTTGGCTCTTTGTAGGTCAACCACCATCGCATGGATCGATCGGTGACTATGCACTTGGAGGTTGGAATAGCCCGCGCTGAACAGATCTTGCCATGGCCCAGGGAGTGAACTCGCTTACTCGACTATCCCGGTTTTAGTTAACCAGCATGAGTGGTGCAATTTGTCCATACCATGTTGCGAGCTCACAGTTGTTTGGGCAGGTTTTGAGCTGCACCACGAAACAAAGCGATATAACGGCGTGACTGTAGAGCAAGGAAGCGGCGAGACGGCACTTCCAGGACGAGACAGGCAGTAGAGATGTGTTCACAGCACGAGCAACCTCTCAAACCCTGCCGGTACTCCACAGTTACAAGAAAATGTCGGACTGGACGACGCGCCAATGCAAACCTGCTACATCCACCCAGGCAGATAGCTGCCAAACCAGGCCAATGTCGACCCACTGCATACCGGTATGTCAATGTCAAACAGATCCTGCAGGAGAAGACTGGGATGATATTGGCGTCCAGTGTACGGACACCAGTCACATTTCCTGCGTCTTTTGCAGCATACAGGATAGACTCATCACTGTAAAGTCCACTACTTCGTGTTTTTATTTGTAGAATACATGACAGGCGTATTCAGTGTGCCTCGCAGGACTGCGAGATGCTGCAGAAGACCAGGTTTAACCTTTCTGGACCGCCATTCACCGACGGTGGGCTACACGATGCTGGAGGAACTAGATTCCAGTGAAAACTCAAAATTCTTTTGCTCCTGGACGCTCCGACGTGTTGTGATATCTGCCAGGTTCGCAGTAACTAGTATTATCATCGCTATAGCGAGGACGACGCCGATCGGCAAACTCTCGCTCACAGCCATCACCAGCCTCTCAAAACCATCACTTGGCATCCCCCAGAGGTATAGGAGAAAGCCAAAACAGCCCTCAACAAACAAAAGCTAAGGACGATGGAAAGAGAGCATGTCAAAAAGAAGACGAACAGTATGAAGTTCAAATGGTTTTGAACACTCGTACCACCAACTATACCACTTTCAATAAATCGTGACGCCATTTTGTTTTAACACGCATACGGTCCATTAGTTGCATTTGATGATCGTGATGGAGGCAGAGAGTGCTGCTGATCGCGATCCAGATCCGGGTCAAGAATCACCTCCTGATCCTAAGGAAACCTCAGCTGACGTAGATCTACGTTCTCTTCGCGTGAACGCTCAGTCTGTGTTGGCTTGGGCCACAGGTATGGTTTGAATTCTAATTTTCTATGTTAGGCCACACTGAAAAAGGTCTGTGGTTCGACTCACCCGACCGACCGTACATTTTTCAGCCCGACCGTAACTTTTTTTCGGCGGGCTGTCGTGTGACTGACGTACGTGGACTGAACACGTCCACGTCTACGTGCTGTGCAGCGTGAGTCTGCGGACGCAGGCGGCTCCTTTTGGACTTGACTTGTAGTTGTACTGCAGTGCAGTGCAGTGAGTGGTACGACTGCTGCCTTGTGCTGATAGTAGAGTCTACTCGATACGACCACCGGCAGACTGGCGAGACTTATTTTGAAGTGACCGTCCGGTTGAGAGTGATTGCCTCGTTCCAGATTAAGGACGGCCTTCTGTTTTGGGATGAAGGACAGACGAGATTGCACTTTCCTCGTGTATTGGGAACGATATTTCACCTGTACCGGTAAGTTGCTGCTCCATGTGTGCAAGCACAGGAAGCGTCGATGGAAAAAGCCCATGTATTCGTGCACGCCGACACCAAACTAGCAATACATGTACCGGTACATTGTACAATTTGTACTTCGAAGTAGTTCCCGAACTTACTTTCAACTCGCATCGTTCTTCATTTGCTTGATGATTTGGACAGTCAGAGTCACCGCTTGAAGTTATTCTCTTCTCGTTCCAGAGCTACACAATGTTTCAAAGTATTAGCCAGTGATCCCTTTATACAACATGTATGGCATAACACTGCGTAATAATGCCGATGTACTGGGTGTCTAAAGTAGGTGTTGGCGGATAATGCTCGGTAATATAGGATATAATGCTCTCAGTAATGCTCCACAAAAGGCCATATAATGCTCCAAATAATGCTGATAATGCTCCGCCGGATGGAATATAAACACCTGAACCTTCCGGTATTGTCCCGGGGCTAAGAAAAACGCTAAATAGTGCACTCATGCTATGATAAACACGTCATAATACAACATCAGGTAAACATGTACGCTAGGTACACACACATACAGTCATACGCACATTCTGGATCCGCCGCAGAGACTCAGCTGAACTAACGGCCTCAGTAAGACCGGTGCCAGCTAGAGCCTTCCCAAGTCGTTTCTGATACGCCAAGAAGGACTCCTTGACCAGCTTCTGCCTCTGAGTTTCCCTCTCCAAACGGGACTTTCCTTGTTTGTGTCTCGCGGTAGCAATATGGGACATGATTATACTCTTCTTCCCTGACAATGTTGTATGGCATGCCAGGCACACTAACTCGCCACAGTCGCTTTTGAGTGGCTCATCTGGGAACTCCCGCACCCGTGTTTCGGCGCTGATGGCCACTTCAGTGATCTGTCCATGAGCTACTCGCGTCCTTTTGGAAACATTTTCAGACTTGGTCATATCTGTTTTCTGAAAAGACCGCTTCCTCGCTATCGCGGCAGGATCTGCAGTTTCCAACTCGACGATGTCACTATCATCTGAGGACTCCGCCAAAAGCTCATCTGGAGAAAGGCCAGCTTCCTCCCAATCCCAAGAACGGCATCGCGGCGCGTCAGCCATCAGCGTTGGCTGCTAGTTAGCTGGTCTTACACAATAGTCAATGTCAGGTGAAAGTCCAGCGTCACTCTTCGACAAACACATAGACTCTTGCTTCGATGAAGAATATTTTTTTGTAACATTGCGGACGGTAAAAGATCTTGAAATTGAATGTGTGCGTGTGCGCACGTGCGCACCTCCACCGTTCCATGCTGGCTCACATTTGTTTCGTTGGTTCGGCGTTGTTACCATTGGTTACTTGGATCTTCAAAAAGTAGTTGCTGGCCGAAGATAGACTTCCGGGACCGGAAGTTTCTGCGAGAGTTTCCACACTGTGCTGGACCATAGCTAGCTAGCACTACCGTAAAGTACCGCCAGAGCGCCCCACCATCTCGTCCTTTCGTGGTCGTATTGTGGAGGTGGTCTGCTGTCTGTAGGGCATACGACATGAACCTTGTAGTTGTACACATATTGCACGTTTTGCAGTCAATCCGTACCTTGGAGCGAACACAAGCTCCACACAAAACCCTGCCAAGCGTGACCTTAGTACACTAAGATTCTCACATCGTACAAACTTCGTTGCACTCTGCCATACGATTTTCCTTTCTCTGCCTGTAAAATCAAGGTGGGGCGCTCTCGCGAGACGGGGCGCTCTGGCGGTACTTTACGGTACTGCCGTACTGGCAGTACTGCATGCACTGCGTGCCACGATCTGTTTGGTACCATGCATGATGTGTACGGTGGTCTATCGCTTGTAGTAATACATCGCATAGTATTAGTAATAAATGTTGCCAATCAAAGACCAATGGCTAGCCGATACAAATCTGTACATGACGATGTGTGTAGATCTACTATGCAGTCATGTAGAACGTCGTATAATGCCATTTTTGGCCTCGCAATGCTTCATAATGCTCGTAATGCTCCGGGTGGTGTATAATGCTCGATATAATGCCGGCATTATCCGCCAACACCTAGTCTAAAGGCAGTACAGTGTATTTACATGTACTAAAAAATATATTAAAAAAAAAAAATCCGCCCGCCCACCCGTAAAAAAAATGTCCATGTAAGGGTGCGTTCTTATATTCTCTAGCTTCTAGAAGAAGAAGAAAAGAGAAGTCGAAGAAACTGGGATTACTCAAGAACGGGTCGCGAAGAATTCGGAGATATTTTGCACATGTCAAGCAAAATGAAGCGTCAAAGGGGCCACGATCTTGAGTGATGAATGTATGTGCGTATGCGAAAAGGGAAATGCGTACACTCATGATGAACACGTGGCTTTTAGTCGTAGTTCGCATGCGCTGATCCCAAACCGCGGGAATCTCCAAGTTTCAACCACCTCTGAAGCTTGGAGAGCTTGGAGAGCTTTGGAGAGCCTCCTAAAAGTCGGAGAGGATATAAGAACAGCTCTCGAACTTTTCGGAGAGTCTCCAACTTTTCCGAGAGGATTTAAGAACGCACCCTTAGTCGAACCACACACCTTCTTTAGTTTGGCCTTATTATATTATTTTTTGAATTTGTCTTGAAACTTTCAACCTTGCTACTTAAAGGGGAAGTTAAGGCAAAAATCAAAATTTCACCAGTTGTAGTCTTTGGGGTGCTGAGTCGAATGGTCTTGGTCCGAGGAAGCTGAGACGCTCCCTTCCTACTTGAATCCCAATCGAACTCGCGCACTTCCACCGAAACTGGGTGACTGCGCCCTACGAGATGGGGATTTGTATGCAAAATGTCACTAAAAGCGCCATTTCGTTCTTATAAAAGCACGGATGACCGCGATTTGCCCATATGTTGTAGTCTTTTGGACGCTGAGTCGACTGGTTTTGGTCCGAAAAGGCTGCGATGTAGCGTTCCTCCTTTATTCCCAATCGAACATGGTTGAACAAGTGGTCACGTGCTCCTGCGTACACCAGTCAGCTGGTCACCGTGCCTGCAGGGTACAACTTACTAGCCTGTTTGACCTTTTTTGGGTGCAGTCCTGTCACTCGAGTTGAACTCGAGTTGAACCTTGGTGTGAAATTTGTCGCCTGCTGGCGTGGTGACCAGGTGATTTGGGCACCCAGGAGCACGTGACCGCTTCTTCAACCATGTTCGATTGGGAATAAAGGAGGAACGCTGCATCGCAGCCTTTTCGGACTAAAACCAGTCGACTCAGCGTCCAAAAGACTACAACATTTGGGCCAATGGCGGTCATCCGTGCTTTTATAAGAACGAAATGGCGCTTTTAGTGACATTTTGCATACAAATCCCCATCTAGTAGGGCGCAGTCACCCAGTTTCGGTGGAAGTGCGCGAGTTCGATTGGGATTCAAGTAGGAAGGGAGCGTCTCAGCTTTCTCGGACCAAGACCATTCGACTCAGCACCCCGAAGAGTACAACTGGTGAAATTTTAATTTTTGCCTTAACTTCCCCTTTAATGGGGAAGTATACCCTAAAATCAAATTTTCACCAGTTGTAGTCTTCGAGGCGCTGAGTCGAATGGTCTTGGTCCGAGGAAGCTGAGACGCTCCCTTCCTCCTTTATTCCCAATCGAACTCGCGCACTTCCACCGAAACTGGGTGACTGCGCCCTACTAGATGGGGATTTGTATGCAAAATGTCACTAAAAGCGCCATTTCGTTCTTATAAAAGCACGGATGACCGCTATTGGCCCATATGTTGTAGTCTTTTGGACGCTGAGTCGACTGGTTTTGGTCCGAAAAGGCTGCGATGCAGCATTCTTCCTTTATTCCCAATCGAACATGGTTGAACAAGCGGTCACGTGCTCCTGCGTACACCAGTCACCTGGTCACCGTGCCTGCATAGTCCATCGGCCAAATCTCAGAAAGGGCCTCTTTCGGCGAAGGTGATGCACTGAAGCTCCAACTAAACGCCCTTTGGCACACTACAGTGGTGGCCAAAAGTTTTGACCCACCCCATGGAATCGTCAGTACAGCTCAGCCTGGCTCCTAAACACGCCGTTTTTGACTTCTTTGAGGCCAAAGCCGATTGAAACTTGGCAAGGACACTAAAATTTGCAAGAATCCGTTGTCAACTGAGATTTGTGATGGATCACGATACATTTGGGTGGGTCAAAACTTATGGCCACGTGACCAAATTTTGCTCTACCGTACCGTACGGTTTCAAAAAAGTTGTCAGGCTGATGCACGTGCCGGGAAAGTTGAAAATCAACACTTGACTTCTCACTTTGAGAGTTTGCGATATCAAACTTGATTATTTTGACGACGGAGATGGTATTTTCAGCCAGGATAGTGAACCGAGGTCAGATTAGCAAGGATGTGAGGGAAATGGTCGTGAAGCTGAGTGTTGACGGTCTCTTTTGGCGTGGTATCGCTCCTCTGTTGGATTTGAGTAATCCTACGATACGTAGAATTGTCAGGAAACAAAAATTGACTACATTTCACCTCGATCAGACCGACCAAGAGAGACCAGTGCAAGACAAGATCGCCACCATATCATGAAGTCAATGGAGAATCGCCTCAAATCCATCACTGCCTGCGAGCTGAGATGGTGAGCGATGGTGATAACGCGATTTCTGTGCGTTCTGTGAGACGCAAGTTGCAGAGAGCAGGCCTACGTGGCTGTATGGCCATCAAATGGCCCTTCATCAGTGCTGTGAATAAGGCAAAACGCCTTAAATTTGTATAGACGCACAAGGACTGGAGCAGTGATGACTGGTGGTAAATTCTGTGGACTGATGAGTCTAAAATCAACCTCAAGGGCTCTGGTGATGCAGTTTACGTCAGGAGGTGGACAGGATAGGCTCTGGCTGGCACATGTACCCGCAAAACTGTGAAGCGCCGCGACGGCAATATCAATGTATGGGAGCCATGGCCAGCAACGGCGTAGGGCGCATTTGCCGGGTGATGGATACGATGAATGCGGACCAGTACCTCGCATCATCCGAAAACATGATGTTGCTGAGCATGATGCAGCTTGTGGGTGGTGTGGGTGGTGTCTTATGGCCGCAAACGCTCCGCAAACAGAACGGAGGCGCGGCGGACGGTGAACGGCATCACCGTCCTGACATGGCCCCTGCAGCCACCTGACCTCAATCCAACTGAGAATCTCTGCAAAATTGCTGGGCTGAAGCAGCACGATGTTGAAATCACCCCCAGAAACCAGTATGAGCTGTGGCGAGTGTGCCGGGAGGCATAGAAGTTGATTTCTCCTCACGAGCGCAAGAAGATCGTCAATTCAATGCGGCAGCGTATGCAAGCGATCATCAAGGCCAAGGGAGGGGTTACAAAGTGGTGGATATATCTGGAATAGGCCAGGACTGACTTCTAGACTTTAGTTTAGTTGAATACTTTTTAGAAATCACACTATTCCGTGTATCCTGTTGGCGGTTTATGATAGTGCGGGCGTTGGCCATAAGTTTTGACCCGCCTTTTACATATACTTGACCACAGTAGTCCCCAGATGACTCCGTCTTTCAGCATTTTTCATTTCTACTTCACTATTCAGCCTGATTCAGAGGTCCTCGACCAAAAATTTAGTAGCTTACAGCCCAAACCTTCAGAATTCGAAAAATCTGCATGGTGGGTCAAAACTTTTGACCACCACTGTAGCTCATGAGACCCCATAGAATACGAATCCGTTTGTTGGACGTTGCCAATCCAGTCCAGGATAGTCGAACTGGGTCGAATACCTTCTTCCGATTTTCGTAATTTCGTCCACCATTACATCTTTCTCATCGACTTTTTTTCGCTTGGCGAATGTTCTTGAGCCGCTGAGCAGAATCTACGCACGCTCGAACACTTGAAATGCCTGCATGTTGACGGTTCGCAAGATTCTAGCGAGCTTGGTGGAAATCTATTATTTATTTTGACATTTTTGGGGGAATCTGAATTAGAACAGTAGAAGCTCATTCGGAGAAGACGGCGTGTCGCCGCTGTCGGATTGTCGCTACTGTGTTTCAGATGTATTTGCTTGAACGTGCTATTGAGGATGGACAGAAGATGAAGTGACGGCTTTCTTGAACACGGACGTTGTGTCTACATTGTAGCTGAAACATCTCATCTGGCGTCTAGAACGCAATTATTATGAGTTGTGAGTGCCAGCTGAGCTGAACACAAGCTGGACACCATTCGTCAGCTGGGAATTTGCATCGAAGCTCTTGATAGCCACGATAAGCATAATTATACAGAGGTAACCTTGTTTGACTCAATACGCATGCAGGTGATACCACTAGTGGCACTACAATGTAAATGGTGCAAAATTGATGCAACAGCGAATATGTATTTCGTACAATCACGAACACTTGTAAGGCAAGTGTTCATGCCTGTCATAGAAGAATTTCAGCCCGGAAGTCTTGTTGTCATGGTCATAAATAATACAGGACTTGAGTTGGCTCTGGACATAAACACACTTGTGAAGTTGTGGTGAATACGGTCATTATTGCGAGAAAAATATTTAGCCACTGTATGTAACTGATGCCGCACTACACGCAATATTTCATGTACATGTGTGTGAGACTCAATTGCATCCACAAGGCCGTAGATGCATGTAAGCACACAATGCTGTACAGTATAAGTAGTAGTCGACATGTGGTGTCTTCCTGCTGCACATGCACATGCGGCAAGTTGGCAACGACACATGACCTATCTGCACCGCACAGCGTGAGCTTAGAAAGGAATATTGCACACATAGTGCTATTTGTGTTCCGATATCGTTAAGCCGGTATACATGTAGTATCCTTATACATGTACCTGGTCACTCGATAGGCGATGCCGACTGTACTAATCTTATCCATATTACCCGATAGGCTATAGCACACTGCGTCAGATCACTATGCAACAAAACAAGAGCTTTGGAGCGAATATACACTGAAGCAAAGTAGGTTTCAACGGTACAGCACTAGTCACGATGAGGGGAGTTACGAGGATGGTTAGGCCGTGACACATAGATGATGATTGTTAATGATTCATGCACGGTGGAAAATTACCACCAATGGCGATCATGCTTTCACAACAATGACATCAGTAGGAGCAGTGACACAACCTTATTGCTCCAAGTAGGATTTACAAGCGAGTGAAGGGAGAGCAGACTGGTCTAATAGCAGACCGGGTCTAAGCAAGGAAGTAATCGGCATCAGAGGTGAGCTTAATAATAATAATAATTCGCGGGATTCGCGTTGGCATCGCTTAAATGTTCAGAAACACACAAACTAGCCTTCGCTTCCGCAGGCCACCACTATGCCTATGCCTTGCACACCTGAGTGGCGAATGCAGACCTCACAAGTGAGTCAGGGGAGAGTAGGTGAGTCTCTCAACCAATCGGGCGTGTAACGGCCCATAACCCTGTAAACTGCATCCTTGTTACCCTCACTCCGAGCTGTGAGTACCCAGTTGACCGTGGGTGTCGGCATGTCGGCGCAGTTCACCACGCGTAAAAAGTCTTTACTCACGTAAAAAGTCTTTACACGCTCCCTGCTACCAGCGCGGGTCTCGAACTCGGGACCTCATGATTCGCAGGCAGGCCTGCAAACCAATCGGCCATATGCGTTGGTCATGGTGAGCTTGCACATCAGAAAACAGATGATGATCACCAAACACAGAGAAGTTGGCTATGTGTATGTTTGTGTCACTGTGTGTGCATGTGTGTGTGTGTGTGTGTATGCGCGCACATCTGTGTGTGAAAGAGAGGCAGACAGACAGATAGCATATGGTGGGAGGGATCAAAATCTGACCTCAGAGTTAAATGCTGACGGTGTGGAATAGCAACAGTGCGAAATCGGGCAGGGTGGTTAATGGCCCACACTGGAGCCGAGTAGGAGCGCCAGTGGTTGAGGGCTAGCACAGGAGTAGCAGCAGCTCCAGCCTAGGAAGATCAGCTTCTGGATGAAAATCTCCCAGACACAGTAGGTACCAAGCTTCACTAGCAGATTGCCGGCAGGGGTGCACGGCGAGCACCCGTACATCCCTCAAGCCACCAGAGCCGCAGTACTTGGACACGATCCAGGTGCTTACCCGCCAACAATGCTGAGAAGGCACTGGAGCCATACAGGAACTTATGATCGAGCATGACCACAGACTTGAAATACAGGGTCCGGCGTTGAATACTGAGACAGCGACGTCTCCTCCACAGAACACCACTCAGCCCCACCATTGCATTATTTTCGCTTTTTCATGATTTTTACAATTGTGTTAGAGCACACAGCACTCGATGCAACATTTACCAGTGACTAAATAACTCCGCGTCTCCGACCATAACTGCAGCGTTCCCGTGAGCCTGTTGGATTTCTGTCAGCCTGTTGAGATTATCTTCATCTCGTCACATGTGAGCCTGTGTGTTTCATCCGTATCGTGGCACAATTACACAGACACGATTTCCAACTCAGGCCGGTTCCGTTGCTCGAAGGGTTGGCGGTAAGAATTGCTACGCCGTCTGTGGCTGCATGGGAACTTGGCGAGTCGTCGTCTTTCTCCATAAATCCTGATCGTCACGCGAACAACAGCCACTATTGCCTAAAAACTACGACACAACAGTATCAAGCTCGCCCCAGCAGAAGGACACGAATGACGAGCGCTAAGACGGAGAAAGAGAGACAGGGTTAGCGAGAGCTGACTAGTGCAGGTACGCTGTCACCTCCTGAGGTGGTGGGCGAAGCAGCGAATTGAAACGAAGGAAGATAGAACTTATTAGAAGGCATACGGAGGCACCAAAACCTATTGCCTGTCACATACTAAGTGCCATTTAGGGTTGACAGCTGTCAGCTGACAGCCTCAAAAATTTGAAAATCTGCTCAAAAAACTCTCGATCAGAACTCTGCGCACTTTCAAATGGAGCGCACAGTAAAAAAACTCGGCGACGAAGAACGCTTCGTATCGACGCCCTGGACTGAATTCGGCACGTCCAACGAACGGAATAGTGTTCTCTGATATATTCTCTACGTGCTGGGTATGGTCGCGTTTAGTTGGAAGCTCAGTGCATCACCACTTTCGATTTTGAGACTTGGCCGATGGACTAGCAGGGTACAACTTACTAGCCTGTTTGACCTTTTTTGGGTGCAGTCCTGTCACTCGAGTTGAACTCGAGTTGAACCTTGGTGTGAAAGTTGTCGCCTGCTGGCGCGGTGACCAGGTGATTTGGGCACCCAGGAGCACGTGACCACTTGTTCAACCATGTTCGATTGGGAATAAAGGAGGAACGCTGCATCGCAGCCTTTTCGGACCAAAACCAGTCGACTCAGCGTCCAAAAGACCACAACATATGGGCCAATGGCGGTCATCCGTGCTTTTATAAGAACGAAATGGCGCTTTTAGTGACATTTTGCATACAAATCCCCATCTAGTAGGGCGCAGTCACCCAGTTTCGGTGGAAGTGCTCGAGTTCGATTCGGATTCAAGTAGGAAGGGAGCGTCGCAGCTTCCTCGGACCAAGACCATTCGACTCAGCACCCAGAAGACTACAACTGGTGAAAATTTGATTTTAGGGTATACTTCCCCTTTAATAGCGCTATATCGGCTTCTGATCTGGTGCGCCTACTGCATAAAAAGTTGCGAATAATCATGAATTGGAAGAAATACTTGTGGGTTGATAGAGTGCAGTACTTGTTCAATGGTTTCTACAGAGCGTTCCGAATCCCAGCCGCTAAAGACCCACAGAAGGCAAGAAGCTTGCGTTGCAAAGCTGCTGTCCCGCCTGACTGCGGAGAAAGAAGACTCGTTTATGGTTGTTCTACAGCCGCTGCTGACGTCCATCAGCTCTGTCCTGCTCCCAGCAGCAGATAGGCCTGGATTTCAATGAGTCGTGTCCCAACTCCGGTGTGAACGATTTCCCGACGTCAAGACGAAGTGGGGTCAAGTCATGGGTGTTGCAAGGAAGCTGTCACAAGATGATCGGGTATTGAACGGTAGGTTTTGTAAAGCTGCTCTAACATTTGGATACTATAAATTATAACATTAAATTATTATTTGTATTCACGAAGCCATGCCCAAGACGTGCGACATAGCGTGCATGCGTGTGTATATTGTGTGTGTGTGTGCGCGCTTGTGTATGTCGTAAAATCCCGCCAGAGCACCCCTACCTCCGCAACCATTCGAGTAGATCCATTTGGGGAGGGGCGGATGGGCGAGTCCTGCTTGCCGCATTCAGTACTACATGAAACATGAAAAAGTACTCACCCTACGGAAACTGTGCGTGCGTCTCGTACACCCAACAAAAGTCAAGAGCTGGGAGTCGTACAAACCCATCAAAACCCTAGAGTGTGTGCGATCTCTGGTCAAGAGGGTTGGAACTGTTGTGTACATTTCCAACCAGGTCGTAGCCCCGTCTGCAGTACAGTACGCCCTCACACTTCACATAGTCAGACGAGGATACAACTCTATTGATAGATAAGATAACGTGCCTGTAGATCTCTGCCATGCCAAAGTTGCATTCAGTAGAGGTAGTAGTCTCTGTCAAACGTGTTTGCCATTGGCTCACGGCACTTGTAGCAGCTGATCGGACGATGCAAATGGACTCCCAGTCCACATTAGCTGGTTCTTGAGATGCCTTCGGAAATATACCAAAAACTTGTGTGACCACTGACTTTCTTTCTCTGTTATCAAGCAGTATGCATTATTTGTACCAGTAATTGTCTGTGTCATGTGGATGCATTGTCTTATTTCCTTTTTCAGGCTACAGCACAACCGAGAGAACGAAATGTACATCGCAATCAAGCTATGTCGTTGCCATCTTCTATGTGCCATGCGTTACCTGATGTGCCAGCCTGCTATGTCGGATACCGCTAACCATGCATCGACTAGGCGCCAGGCGCAAACTGATGGTGGTAGTGGTGGTGGTGAGAAGGAGAGCTCTGTGCCAGAATAACTTTGCAGTTTGGAGAGCGTGTCTGGGCAGGCGTATATTTACCCCCATATTGCCAGGTGTGTATTTACCACCATATGAACCAACCATAAGTGCAGTTGCAGTGGAGTCTTCAACTTCATTCTCCCGAGTCAAGCTCCTTGTGAAGGCATCTAAGAAGAAGATTGCCTGATGAGTCCAGCCGGGACGAAAGGTACGTCGCAATCAAGCTATGTTGTTGCTGTGTCATCTGCTATGCGCCATACGCTACCTGATGTACCAGCCTGCTATGTCGGACACCACTCACCCTGCATCGACTAGGCGCCAGACGCGAACTGATGATGGTGGTGGTGGCGGGAAGGAGAGCTCTGTGTCAGAATAACTTTTCAGTTTAGAGAGCGTGTGTGGGCAGGTGTGTATTTACCGCCGTATGAATCAACCACAGTACGATCAGCTGACGTTATAACTTATAAGGATGATCTCGTGCAGCGATATTATGATATTTTTTCAGTCTTTTCTAAGGACTCTCCACTGCAGCGTTTTCTTTCCACTCGGTTCTCTTCGTTTCATCGCTCAGCTTGCACTTGCAATGCTTATACATACTGATCAATCCCGTTCAATTTTCCGTACATTTTTCTCAAAATTCATAGCGCGGACGAAGTAGTGATTTTCCGTACAAATATGGAAAATACGGAAGGTTGATAGCACTGTGTTGGGGCAGCTATTGTTGACTTTATTTGGAATTAATTCTGTTGTATTTGCACAAATTCCTGAGTGCATTGTATTGCTATTAGCATCCAATGTGTGTTATCTGTGCGAGCTTCTAACCTTGTGAACATTCACCGAAGGTTCGGTTGGTGGCGCACAAGATCTTCCGGGATGGCTCTTGCGGGCTCTCAGCCCTGCGTTCACTGCATAAAACTTGGCAGAACAGTTCAGGTTTCAATTTAGGCCATTTCCTCACTCTGTGACTCCCAATATTTCACATGTGCAATGATTATAAGTATTGTAGATCACTGGGACAGCGCCACTTTGTTAGCCGATGTTAGTCCTGAAGAAAAATTGACTTCATTGCCCTAAAGGTGAGAACAAATTGGGACTATTTGTGAAGGAAAACTTTGGAAAATGTAATTTCGAATAAAAGTCATTTCGTTTATCTGGATAGGTCCAATATTTCACAAATGTGCAATATAAGTATTGTAGATCACTCGGACCGGGCAACTTGGTCTGTCGAAGTTAGTCACGAGGAAAAAAATTACTTCATTGCCCTAAAGGTGAGAACAAATTGGGACTATTTGTGAAGGAAAACTTTGGAAAATGTAATTTCGAATATAAGTCATTTCGTTTATCTGGATAGGTCCAATATTTCACAAATGTGCAATATAAGTATTGTAGATCACTGGGACAGGGCAACTTGGTCTGTCGAAGTTAGTCACGGGGAAACAAATTACTTCATTGCCCTAAAAGTGAGAAAATAATTGAGGCAATTTGTAAAGAAAGGATTACCTCATCTTAGGTGGTCAAAGTGCCTCAGAGTTCGAGTGGCAGTGCAAAGCCAGTGAGTAAGCCAGTGAACAAGACCCTTTATTAGTGAACTCCTCAGCGATGGCCACAGATGGCTGTATTTCGGCAATGGAGATCGAAAGTCTGACCACAATTGTTCGGCGAAAGGACGAAGACGACGATTTCTCGCTATGTACGGATTTCCCGCGCGCTATGACCTACATGTATGTACGGACTTGTCCCACACCAAGCAAGTCGTAATATTTTGAATCGTTGAGTCAATCATGGTTGTGCACAAGTGATGCGCGTGTCGCCTCCCGGGTCTATGACTCCCTGGTTTTTGCCTAGGTACGCGTCTATCTCTAGTATAGTTTTGAAATGGACTGTAGAACAGGTAGAAGGCTAGATTCTGTACTCTTGACATGGTACTTGTAGATCTAGAGACTAGGTCATCTACTACTGTACTAACATGTTTTTCGATTTTGACAGCATGTTACAAGGCGAGGACGCGTAGTGCTCCTGACTTCAACCATAACCCGGTTGGCAGAGTCCCGGTCTTGCGACCATTTGAACCGTATTGGGAAAACCCAGGTTCGGACCCTCGTTACTCTACGGGTTGGTAGGATTTTTATAATTTTCGTTTTTTGTGTTGTAGAAGTCGTCGTGTTGCCGCCGTAGTATTGTTCACGTTGCTGCCGCTGCAGGGATCACGTCTGGAAAGGATTTGTGATGTTATTTTCTTGTCTTCCTCTGTAATTTTAAATTATTT
Organism: Sycon ciliatum; assembly: GCF_964019385.1. Taxonomy (NCBI): domain Eukaryota; kingdom Metazoa; phylum Porifera; class Calcarea; order Leucosolenida; family Sycettidae; genus Sycon; species Sycon ciliatum. Next base: position 41,356,699 of record NC_088645.1, on the reverse strand, counting down.
GTAATTTATATTTCAAAACTCGGATGTTGAGCCATAAATAAATGTAGAAAGGAAAAGTACTCTGTCAGTTTTGTGCCTAGTTATTGCACTTTCTGACTGCATAAAGTATCATGTTACAGTGATGGAGAGTTACTCTTAACTCGTATCCATAATGTCTTTTTCCTTTCTAAATTTATATTTCTTTTTTCTTTTGTTCTTTTGTTCTTTTTCTTTTTTCTTGTCTTTTTCCAACTTCTGCCCATGGCGTCCTTCTCTCAGCTCGTCAGCTGTAACTGTCATAGTCATCACCATGACGACTGTTGTGAGAAGGTGCTCGCTGCCGACGAGGTTGGTGATGTCCCGACGAGGCCATGGGTAGGCCTTCACCACGTCGGAACACCCCGTCTGCACGTTGGTGTTGTGGTCTGGGTGTTGATGGACGTTGATGTTGTTGTAATAGTTGTTGTTGTTGTTGTTGTTGTTGTAATTGTCGTTGATTGTTGTTGTTGTTGCTGTTGTTGTTGTTGTTGTTGCTGTTGTTGTTGTTCTCCTTAGTGTTGTTCTCGTTGTTGCTGTTGGTCTTGGTAATACTAATAGTCTTGTTCACGGACCTCATGAATTCCACAAATAAAACAGAGTCATACTTCTTAAATCAGCTTCAGGGTTACTTTTCCTTCAATTATGAATGATTTGTGGAATGTTGCAATTGGTAACATGGAAACATAAGTTCAGTGCAGCGTCCAGGATGTTGTTCAGGTGAGGTACGCCGGTTTTTGGGGTCAAATGTCGGAAGTCAGCATTGCTTACCTCGGCTGTTGCGCTGGACCGTCTTGGGTTCACTCGTAGTTAATTAATTGTGCGTCCCCCCAGGGGGTTTGGGCTCTCCGGTATTAATCCTTTGTTGAACGAGAAATTGCTTGCTAATTAATTATTGATGAAGGGGTTAGTGTTGTATCACGTTCTTCGTGGCGTGGGCTGAGTCTTCTGTCAGGTGGACGGAGCTATAAAACACACAGACAGGACGGCGAGTGAACCCAAGACGGTCCAGCGCAACAGCCGAGGTAAGCAATACTGACTTCCGACATTTGACCCCAAAAACCGGCGTACCTCACCTGAACAACATCCTGGACGCTGCACTGAACTTATGTTTCCATGTTACCAATTGCAACATTCCACAAATCATTCATAATTGAAGGAAAAGTAACCCTGAAGCTGATTTAAGAAGTATGACTCTGTTTTATTTGTGGAATTCATGAGGTCCGTGAACAAGACTATTAGTATTACCAAGACCAACAGCAACAACGAGAACAACACTAAGGAGAACAACAACAACAGCAACAACAACAACAACAACAGCAACAACAACAACAATCAACGACAATTACAACAACAACAACAACAACTATTACAACAACATCAACGTCCATCAACACCCAGACCACAACACCAACGTGCAGACGGGGTGTTCCGACGTGGTGAAGGCCTACCCATGGCCTCGTCGGGACATCACCAACCTCGTCGGCAGCGAGCACCTTCTCACACCAGTCGTCATGGTGATGACTATGACAGTTACAGCTGACGAGCTGAGAGAAGGACGCCATGGGCAGAAGTTGGAAAAAGACAAGAAAAAAGAAAAAGAACAAAAGAACAAAAGAAAAAAGAAATATAAATTACAAATAATTTAAAATTACAGAGGAAGACAAGAAAATAACATCACAAATCATTTCCAGACGTGATCCCTGCAGCGGCAGCAACGTGAACAATACTACGGCGGCAACACGACGACTTCTACAACACAAAAAACGAAAATTATAAAAATCCTACCAACCCGTAGAGTAACGAGGGTCCGAACCTGGGTTTTCCCAATACGGTTCAAATGGTCGCAAGACCGGGACTCTGCCAACCGGGTTATGGTTGAAGTCAGGAGCACTACGCGTCCTCGCCTTGTAACATGCTGTCAAAATCGAAAAACATGTTCAACTACCAAGCAAGGCTTCTGTATATACTACTGTACTACTAGTACTGGTGCCGGCTCTCATGTAGATGACAATAATAAACGTCCAGAGCGCTGCATTCTTGAAAGCATCGATCACTCGGCAGTAACAGTTTTTTTGTTGTGATCCAAGGCTTGATTGTTTTCACGTTGTCCCTGAAGTGAAGAGCAGGCATCTCAATGCAAAGCCTCTACAAATAACCTAGCTTTGCCAGTCTGCTGCTGTCCCTTGGATTTAGCTAACGCGCGTGATGTGATCCGGAGTTCACCTATGAAGTACCGTAGAATCCCGCGGATTTAGCCCATGGGCTTATCTGTTTCACAAGGACATTTCGGTGGGCTTATACGCGGGCATGGGCTTATACGTGGGCATGGGCTTATACGCCGACACCAAGTTGTGCTATTGAAAAGTATCAAGGAAGTGAGAAGTACATTGCTGAAAACCACTGTGCAAACAAAAACAACCGATGATTGTGCTGAAATGTACGAAAAAAAAACTATAATGTGCATGTACTACATACATGGTATGGCCAAGAATCCATAATTTGTGGACTCTCGGTATGACCTAGGCCCATGGGCTTGTACGATGCGGAAGCCTAGTGATGTTCGAACAAACCCTGGGCTTATGCGCGGGCATACGCGGGTGGGCTTATCCGCGGGATTCTACGGTAACGTAAGTCGTTGCGCGACCTGGACACGCCACGCTGCATTACAGGTAAGATTACGGAATCACGCCTCCAGGGCAGGTCTCTCTCTCACTCAGACTCTGATCACTGCATTCGTAGCACAGTCATGTACTTGTACTAGCAAAGGCCTGCACATTTCCACGAACCGGCTCTCAGCTGTACCGAATTTTTGAAGGGGTTGCAAGTAATCAGTCGCCAATTAGAAATAGGCCACAAGTCGCCAGTATGCCGTGAAAACACAGCCAGTAAAATAATTGAATAGTCCCATTCAGTGTCTGTGTAGAGATAACATCGACAAGTGTTTGAATGCCGTCGAAAAGGCCATTGAATGCTCGTATAACACTCGTGGGTTGTATCTCTACGCAGACACTGGATTGGAGTAGTTGGAGCGCTAATACCAGCTACCCACCAATGACATTAATTGTAAGTTCATTCTAACTGGCGATGCATAGTTAGATTATTAATAGTAGTGTGAGCAACAGAACCAATCAGGGTATGCAGCTACTCGCAGTCAAGTGGGGACACATTGCCGGGTAGAGTGTAGGCTAAAAATGTGGCCAGTGTAGTTTGGGGTAGAACTGGTGTTAGAGAAATCAAGTTGGGTAAGGTTGCGCTCGCAAGTCACGTCAAAGAGACTCGCCAGACAAAGTGACTGTGGTGATTTGGTTACCGGCCAGGAAAAACAAAATCACAGTCATTTCAGGAGGGTAAAACTTATTCTCGCTGGTTTTGTCTGTTTTTCTGCTCGAGTGAAGTCAGCTTGGAGTTGAGCAGTGAATGACAAGGGGCTTGTAATTTGTAGTTTACGGTCTGCACAATGCCGGAGATAGAGTTTCTTCTGAAGCCTATGTTTCTATGCTAGGCTGCTGGAAAAGCAGGGAAGCATCACTAGCTGCACTGACCGGACCGGCCTTAATTTGAAGCACAAAGGAGAGGCGCAGATCTCTCCTTCATCTGGAGAGATGAAATAGAGATCTGCATTGCTCTCGGCGAGGCATTAAGAAGTCTGCACAAGAAGAACACGTGTGCATCGTGTAGGTCATCCATGATCTTCTCTACACCAACAAAATACACTCGACGGCGATCCACACAAATGTTCTATTTTGTTCGTGGACCTGTTTAAAAAATATGTGTGACGGCGCCCGAAAGTACTGTACACGGTTATAATACTAAAAATTATTACTCGATCTACGGACAGAACTGTTTCGTCCTTTGTGGACTCATCAGCGCAGCACAGAAAAAAATAAGCCTGAACCTGATAGCAATGAAAAATATGCCAACTTCAAACTAGGCCCGGACGTACCTTGCCAGAGTGCTCAAACTGACAAGTCAGTGAATTCTGCATAATGCAAACAGCAAAGGCACTACCCCACATGAGAGTGCTCAACTACTACAAGAGCAGGAGCGAAATACTCAATCTGTGGACAAAACTGTTCCGTCCTTTGTGAATTCATCAGGGCAGCACAGAGGAAATGGAGCTTAACCTGATAGCATTGAACATCGAGTAGAGTACTGGCGGGCACCAGATAAATGGAGTGCCGAAGAACAGCCAGGACAGAATTTCACCATTTTTTAAGAAAGGTTTGGGCTAGATTTTTCAGATACGAACGGAAACCGTAATATACACTATAAGGTTAAGTAAAAAATGAATGTTTATTGTCCCGCACGCCCTGATTTTTCACCCTCCCGGCCAAATTATTTTATTTTCTAGTTCGGGCAAATGCACTGTATGTACTGCGATCTACGCCTAAACGGCCTCTAATCAGCGTGGCTGTAGATCGTGGAAGGCGAAGTCCGCAGATTGAAAGCGTGCGTGCGTGTGTGTGTGTGTGTGTGTGTGTGTGTGTGTGTGTGTGTGTGTTTGTGTGCTCCTGTCTGCTTCAGGTTTCATCCTGGAACATTTGCAGACTGCTTTTAAAGGCCGGGAAGCTACGCATCAACTCACGCTTATCCTGGCACACGCTCTCTCTCTTTGTGAGCATACAGTTAATCCATTTTGGAGTGACAGCTGTTCGCCATGCCCCAAGCCTGTAAGTGTATAGTTGATCATAATAATTAGTGGAATGGACTCTGATGGCGAGCCAAGGATAAATATAATATTATAGCATAGAAAAAAGTACATAATTATAATTTAGAACCGTCCAACTTGGAAGGGTGTTTGGAGTGCGCATCCAAGATATGCTAGAGCTGTTAGCCAGTTAGTTGTAGAACGTCACGACCGTCAATCAGTGCAGTGCAATGTTATCACATGAGCTGATTGTTTACTCACTGGTGGTGTTAGCCAAGATTTAGTGTAACTTGTAGTTTCTTTGAAAGGAATTCGGGTGGACACACCCATTCCCATAGCGCTGCTCTCATTTTTGCCAAAAAGTCACCAAGGGTGATTTTAGATTACTGGCCATATATTGGTGAGACTGGCCGCTTCCTGGAAACTCGCCTGGAAGAACATAATGGTGAGGCAAGATGACAGGAACTCGACAAGCCATGGGGCCAACATTTTCGTATCACTCACCCTGGATCCAAGCTCAACTATGGGCAAAGTGCATTCTCTGCAGTTGAAGTAATCGGGAGAGAGCCTGATCGAGCCCGTCGCAAACTGCGCGAGGCGATTGAGATTCGTGATGTTAAGCCCCATGTCAACATAAGCACCGGTTGGGATTATTGTGCATTTTCTCAGTTTCCCCTGCTGCTACTCTTTTTTTTTATCAATATCACTGAATATAATATGAGGCGGGTCACTCAAATCCATTCTGTTCTTGATGCCTCGTCGTGTCCCCGGTGGTAACAGTTTGGCATGGAAGTGTGGGATCTCGCAGTTGTCTGCTTTTCTCACACATTCTGTGATTAACCTCATAGTGCATTGGCGCATGGGCCTCGGTGCTCCCCTCCTGTAATGTGCTAGAATTAACACCATAACTATTACTTTGCCTGTCGCTGCAAATTCTTTATTATTGTTTTGATGTTGGAGTTCGGATTGAGTTCCTTTCCCTTCTTCCTTTTCCTATCCCTATTTCTTGTCCCTTTGGTTTTTAGCTTTTTATTTTTTCACTTTTTTTTGCTGTCCCACCCATGGAAATATTTCCCGGTGGGTTTGGCTTATCGCCTTCGAAAGAAGTGAATAAAGGAGACATAATAGTAGAAAGGATTAAGGTGGCAGACTACCCAAAAATTCGCTGAAAAATCGAATTTGTAAATTCATATTGAGCGCTACGTCAGTTGAAAGAGCATGAATAGCTGCAAATTCTCTGAAAATTGTGTCCCGATCTGACCGGCCGTTCAAGAGTTATGGCCGAAAATGTGCCCTTGCAAGGAAAGATTTTTTTGTTGCACGCTGTCATTTGTTGGCAGCACTGTATTTGAATGTGAGCAGACCGTGCGCAACTTGTCGTATCATGGAAACACGTGAAAGTGTGCAGAATTTTGCTCCAAGTCCAAAAAATCAGGTTTTTGAGCCACGTATTGGGCTGCACGGCGGCGGGCGAAGCCCGCCGCCGGCCCGCCGTGCAGCAGGACTTTTGCCAGCACCCTCGTGACGTTGCAGATATGTGGCTTGATTATTGTAGTTGACATCGATTTAGTGACTTTGGCAAGTTTGAGTCGTGTCAAGAAGTCAGGTAGGATTCAGGACTAGGCAGTAGTGAAACGTGAGTGGTAGTCTTTGCCGGTTTCTGAGGGTATCCTGGATTTGGTGTGCAGCGCTGTGGAAATGGCTTGCTGTGGAGGTCTCAGCCTGACTGGATGTTGTATCAAAGGTACGACCTCGTAGCACACCCTAAACCTAAAAAAATTCAAAAATTGACTTGGGTCTGTGGGAGTGTGTGAGAGAACGCCCACTCGTTCCGTTGTGACAGATTCCAGGGCCTCGTTGAGGGGCCCTACCCCATCACCCATGGCTGCTTCTGGACTTGTTCTAGGTTTGAGTCCCGCGCACGAACAGAATGAGCACGAAAATGTGAAAAAAATTGTAAATGCATTTGTTTGGCTCCTGGGTGGCTCGCACACCGTGGCACTATGCCGGAAATTTGAGTTTTTCCGGCCTGGAAAGCCTGTCAGTGAGGCGCAAGAACTTGTAACTCATGTCCTGAGGGCCAGCATAGTGGCAGGAGTGTGTGGTCAAAATTTCACTCAAATCCATTGAGAAACACCAAAGTTACGGTCAATTGAATGCCATATGAAATTTATGGGTAGGCTGCCCCCTTAAGAGTAACTCTCCACCACTGTAACTACATGTAGGTACTATATTATTATTTAAAGAGTCGGCGTGGAGAAAGCAATTTTATTAGTGCAATTAGGAGTATAATCGATGCAGACATGGCCAGACAACAACGAGTTCATGGAATTTTTAAGGATTTTTATGTTATTCAAAATCGATTTTTGTGTTCCGCTCATCAGTGAATAGTATCGGAACTGAGGGTACTGTGTACAAAAATAGAACATTTTATAACAGCATAATTAATTAAAAGTTATATATATACAGTGAAACCTGTAACTAACGACCACCCCTTGGTGCCCGGAAAAGTGGTCGTTAGTGGCAGGTGGTCTTTAGTTAGAGGTTTGCACCGCGCGACCATATATGGATCCCATTATATGATATGTATGTCAAAATGCAGATAATGCAATCCCCCACCACTTGCGCACTGAAATTCTTCTTTCAGATCATACAACACTTGGAGAGAGACAAAATCAAGTTTTTTATACACCGAAAGCGATACGACCTTTTGACACTTTCTTCGACTCACTGGTGACTGGGTTTCCAGAGCAGCGCTGGCCTGGCCAGGCAGTGCACTAGTCACTATCGACTCCATCCTCATCTGTGTGCGACTACACTGGCAACTGGTATCAGTGTGTTGATCTGCAGTGGAAACTCAGTCGCTCCGACTTGGATGTAGTGTAGCGTAAACTGTACTAGTGAGTAGTGTGTACCAGTACGTGATGCGGCGATGTTGCGAGTTTTCGCACCTTTCACTGTAGACTAGTATTAATATTATCCGCCATCGTATCCTGGCCTGTGTTCCGTACAGCTGAGTACATAATACCGTAGCATGCTAGCTAGCCAGCACAGACTGTCAGTGTGACCTGGTGTAGCGGTGAGTCTGGTGACTGAGCTGTGTGATTGCACTTCGACAGAGAGCCGCTCAGTCTTAGTTTCTCCTTCGAGTAGTAACATCGATCAAAGAGCGCTTTGGATGCGCTCTCCAAGACGTTTCCTATCTTGTTTGTTCTTGACAGCACTTGAAATTATGACAGGTGTAGTGCAATCCACACTGATTCCACAGTAAAAATGAGACTGCGCTCATTTGTCCAGCTGTAGTATCGAAACGACCATGGAAAATCATCAAAATTTCGAGAAGGAGCTTCAAGCAATGTTTGATTTGCTACATCGCGGTCGCTAGTTACGGGTCAAAATTCGACATTGGGACAAGAAAAGGCGGTCGCTGGTCGCGTTCAGCAGGTAGTCGCTAGTCACAGTGCATTTTGAATGTGAGACCGTCCGTGCCTGACAAAGTGGTCGGTAGTACCAGGCTGGTCGCTAGTCACGGTGGTCGTTAGTTACAGGTTTTACTGTATATAAGTTATATACGTTAGCACTATGTTTGACACCTATTATGTAATGCTGTATTTGTTGTTGTTGTTGTATACTTTATTTATAGTGGAAATCAAAACAGGCAAAATGCCTAATAACATTGGACCCACTGTGAATAACATGTTAAAGGATATTGTGGAAAAAAAAAAGTAGATACAAGAGAAAAAGAGAAAGGAAAAATGACGGAAGGTTGGTTGCAACGAACAGATATCAATCCAGTAAGCATTGGAAAACCTATGTCGCTGATAATATATACTGCAAGGCTTGAGATTTAAAATCCAAATACCTATTTGAACATTTTGCTGCTGGTGGCAATCTATTCCACATAATGGCTCCAGCGTGCGTTAGGCGCTTAGCAGAACGAGCAGTGCTAGCAGGTGGGACCACAAGCAAGTTGCTTTGGCCTCCCCGAGTGCGAGTTGAGGGCACGACAGCAAAAAAGGACTCAAACAGGGTGCTACATGCATCATGCAAACATCGCCAGATGAAACAAAACATATTCAAGTGCACAGAAACCTGTAGATCACATACATGCATTCGATTTAGCAGGGGAGCAGTACTGGTCCACGGTGGCGACTTGCAGACTGCCCGAGCGGCACGTTTGAACAGCCTATGTAGCCGTTGTTCCTGGGCAACTGTCAAATACGGGTAGTAACTAATAGAAGCATACAAAAATTCAGGCAAAACGATAGATCTGAAGTAGGTGAGTCGGCATGGATACGGCAGCGAGGAAGCATGTCGCAGCAGGACAGCAATTTTGCCGGCAACACGACGAGCAACATGGTCCACCATTGTGATCCAACTCATGTCCGAGTCAAAATGCAGGCCAAGGTATTTGGCAGATGTGACTACTGGTAGGACTTGTGAATTGCATACAACATTGATGTCGAGGGCTGCAGCTCTATGGTGTGGTATGGCGAGTATCTGCGTCTTGGTCTCGTTAAGGATCAGTCCACGTTTCTTCAACCAAGTGGCCAGGTACTGAACTGCTGCAGTGAGGCGCTGGGAGACAACTTCTGGCTGTGGACTGCTCGCACGCAGCGAGATGTCATCAGCAAACTGAATAGTGGTGACGTCATGAGGGGCAAGGTCGCCGGCAATATCCCTCACATACAGAACGAAGAGCAAAGGTCCGAGAACTGACCCTTGAGGAACCCCTGACTGGCTGTCATAAGTTGTACTTCTGGTTTTTCCTGTCTCCACGTATTGCCGGCGATACATCAAGTAGTCTGAAAACCATTGCAAAGCAGTGCTAGTGAGACCCAGTTCAAAGAGGTCCTCAACCAGAATGCTATGCTTTACCTTGTCGAAGGCTTTAGACATGTCGACAAATGCTACTCCTGTGTGCTGCCCAGCGGCTTGTGCTTCATTGATGTTCTCTACAGCTAGCGCTAAGGCATCTGCTGTGGAATGCTGGTGTCTGTAACCAAACTGACTAGTAGGCAAGAAATTGTTCGTGTTGAGGTACTGCAGAAGCTGCTTATGAACAATACGCTCAAGCACTTTCGACACTATCGGCAATAGGGAGACTGGTCGGTAATTCTTGGGTTGGCTGGGGTCTCCAGCCTTGAACAGAGGCCGTATCTTACCCACCTTCATTGCCGCAGGAAACTGTCCTTCTCTCAATGACTTATTAAATAGTAGCGTGAGTGACGGTGCCAGGATGTCAGCATGCATCTGGAGGAGACTTGCTGGAATATCATCACTCCCAGTGGCTTTTCTGGTGTCCAACTGTTCCAACATTTTCCGAGTAGTTGCAATGGAGACTGGCAAGAATTCCGAGAAGTGCACCGCAGGTGGAGGCCCAAGGGGTAGGCGTAGCTGTGCAGGGCGAGCTGGATCTTCCACAACTTTCGAAAAAGTGTCTCGAATCGCATCCACCGTGCACTGTGGATCCCTGTACGTCGACTGTTTGCCTGTCAACTCCTTGATTATTTTCCAAGTCTCTCTGGCATTTCCAGTACATTGCTGAAATTTGGAGTTGTAGAATTCCTGTTTCCGGGTCCTGTTGTAGCTAGTTGCCGCACGTCTGGCTGTACTAAATTCATCATAAGTCTCCTGTGTCTTAGCAGAGAGCCACTTTCGGTGCAACCTATTCCGCTTGTGTAGTAAGTACAACAATTGCCGGTCAATCCATGGCACTGAAGGCTTCTTCGTTCTGTGATTACTTTGAAGTGGGGCATGGACATCCAAAACCTCAATAAACCGGCTAGACCACTCGGTCCACATGGCGCTTGGGTTGCCGGTAATACTACACAAGTTCTTCTGGGTTAAGTCACGCCGGAAGTGATCGTGGTTTATCCGGTGATAGTTGCGGTATAAACGTGTGGTGTCAGATCCACGAGGCACAATGAGGTGAAAGTCACTGGCCACGGCAGCATGGTCACTGAAAGCGACCGGGATGATCTTCGCTGTAGCACTTCCTTTGTTGTTCACACTTTTAATTAATTATGCTGTTATAAAATGTTCCATTTTTGTACACAGTACCCTCAGTTCCGATACTATTCACTGATGAGCGGAACACGAAAATCGATTTTGAATAACATAAAAATCCTTAAAAATTCCATGAACTCGTTGTTGTCTGGCCATGTCTGCATCGATTATACTCCTAATTGCACTAATAAAATTATTATTATTATTATTATTATTATTATTATTATTATTATTATTATTATTATTATTATTATTATTATTATTATTTGAAAGCAGGACGGAGGCAGAAAATATTACAAAAAATGTATTATCTACGCATGCATCTACGCAAGATTCACCACCAGCCAATTAGGACATGTGTCAAAGTATTGAACGTTTTCGTTCCCTTCTTGTCAAAATACTACACTTATTGGATTTGCATGCTGTTTTCTTGATTCTTCACATCTATTTTTTCGTGTCACTTCTACACATAATTGGAGTGATATGTTTCTGAACTTATTTTCCTTATAGTTGTAGTCTTTTAGCTTGTTTCCATCATTCCCTGTAGTATTTTGACAAGAAGGGAACGAAAACGTTCAATACTTTGACACATGTCCTAATTGGCTGGTGGTGAATCTTGCGTAGATGCATGCGTAGATAATACATTTTTTGTAATATTATTATTATTATTTGAAACTCGGATGTTGAGCCATAAATAAATTTCTGACTGTATATAGTATCATGTTACAGTGATGGAGAGTTACTCTTAACTCGTATCCATATGTCCTTTTCTCTTCCACAATTATTATTATTATTATTATTATTATTATTATTATTATTATTATTATTATTATTATTATTATTATTCAACGCAATAAATAGAGTAAGCTGCGCACTCAGTACAAACACCATTAGCAAAACTTGTTTTCATGTAACGAATTAAGCTTGTTCCTAAACGTTTTCGTCGCCATCTCATCAGAGGATTACTGGCAAATCAAAACTAGCTCTAAACTCAATATACAACTTGGAAGGTTCAAGGTTAGCGCTACGGAGATGTGTTGAAGCTAGGTGTCAGGACGTCGAATGTCTCAGTACTCTGTCAGTTTTGTGACTAGTTGTAGCACTTTCTGACTGTATAATTTTATTATAGTACGAATGATGATGATAAATGACATATCTTCAATACCAATGAGCTACATTGTATAGTTATCATAATTATTATTATCATCGTTCTAGCTCATTTTTTCCCTGTCATAGTCCTGTTTATCATGTTCAGCATAAGCGAAGTTGTGGATCATGCTTGCATGGTTGACTCCAACGCGTACATGCAAGTAATAATAATAATAATAATAATAATAATAATAATAATTTTACAAGAAGTCGGAGGCGGATAATACTTTAATAACGAAGGTACGTGTTAGGTCGTAAGTATCCACGCAAACACACATCCAGTCAAAATAAGGCACTTGTCAAAGTATCCGAACGTTTTCGGTCCCTTCTCATCAAGGATTATACAGGGAATGGCTCAAGTTGAAAAGACTAAAACTTATATAGCGTAAATATTCGAAAACGTGGTAGACCGCGAAAACGAACCTCAATATCGAACACCGGACAAGTTGGAGTAAGAAGATCAATAGAAATCCGCAATGGAGGAGACGTAGCTGAAAGGACACTGGGCATCGCGCACACAACGGCTAGTGTCAGAAAACGTGGAAGGCCGCGGAAAAGCAAAGAGACGGATAGTGGTGATGCCGCGAAGAGGCGAGATGACGGGACATTGGAGGAGACTACACCCAACGGAGCTAAGAATCGCACTTCGTCCATCAAGCAACATCTGTCAGCCCGTACCAATTGTCGTGAGTTGTACAGTGATAATGTGTTCTCAATATTGTCACGTGGTAGATCACGGGTGTTTCGCAGTGGCCACTCGTCAAGATGGCTGCAAATCCGAGAGTACAAAAATTTCGACTCTGCCTATGTGCGCGGCGGATGCGAATCTCGCACGTGCATGCAAAATCTAGCCTTCTGCAGAGCTGGGTAGAGCAAGTGTGTAGCCAGTGCAGGAACGACGACCTTTTCCGAGAGAGAATGTGGCTCTTTTCATCCCAACATTTTACTCGCCACGCTCTCCCTCCCAGCTTATTGATACGAGTATGTGCTACCGAGTAGAAGTCTCCATCTTCAGAGTAGGCCAGGCAGAATCGCAAGGTTGAAATACTTGCTCACTTGGTTTTTTGGTCCTTTGAGGTGTTGATGTGATTGTTGTGTACAACTCGAAGTGACAAACTTGAGACCCCCGCGCCACAAAAAACTAAGGCGCGCCACAAAGTTTCGTTTGGCTGTTCAATGAAAGGACGTATGGAAGCAGGGATAAAAACTATCGTGGCTGCCGGCAAAACTCTTAGTAATGTAATAAACGGGGGTGAGACTTTGGTAATTCCAAGGAGAATGTACGCACGGCCATTCCACAACGAAGACGAACTACGAGCTCAAAAACACGCCGATTTTCAAACAAACGACGCAGGAAAGAAGACATGGCCGCAGTGTTCACGTGTGGCCTTCAAAACACCTAATTTTACTTCGATAGCGGCTGGTTCAGGGCAAATTCAGGCCCAATTCGACAGCGTCGTACCGCTCAGATTCGCCCAAAACACGAGGAAATGTACGGTAAATACAAATGCGTACGCATTTTGCGTACGGGGACGACTGGCCAGAGTTCATGCACTGCAAACACCCGTGAGATGTGCGTTGCATCTGGCTGTGTTAGAAGCTTTGTATATCCGTAAGTTAGATCCTGAACTTTGCGTACAAAAAGAAAATGTGTTGTCGCTACAATTGTTTGGTGTTACTCCTCGTCCTCGTCGAGGTGTTAACAATGTAACTTAATTTGCTCACTATGTTCTTGTCGCTATTATTATGTCCTTCGAGTTTTGTGTCGTGCTGAACTTGATACTTTTTTCACCTTGTCACGAGTGTTGTTATCTCATATCTTTACGCTATACGCGGACATAGTGTCCGGTCAAAAAAGGAAAAAAAGAGCAGCGACCTTTCGACCTTTTATGCAGAGTTGGGCTTTCTTCGGAGCTTCGTGCCAACTGCGACTTGCATATCGTACAACTAACACGTCTACAACGTAGCGACACTGGAGGCGCTCGTCGCATGCAGATTAATAGCCCTTGACAAGTGTTCGACCCATTGGTATCGGCGAAGTGGCCAGGCGCATTGTCGGCAAAGCCATCCTCACTGTCACCGGGAGAGATATCCAAGATGCAGCGGGCACCCTTCAACTGTGTGCCGGTCAGGAGTGCGGCATTGAAGCTGCCATCCATGCGATGCAAGATGTCTACCGTGAGGAGGATGCGGATGCCATATTGCTCGCCGACGCTTCGAACGCCTTCAACCGGCTTAACCGTGAAGCCTGCCTACGGAACATCCGTCACCTCTGCCCCTCTATAGCGCCAGCTGTAATCAACACCTACCGCCAACCATCCCGCCTATTCGTTGATGGAGAGTGCTTGCTATCGTGCGAGGGTACCACTCAGGGTGACCCTCTGGCCATGCCCGTATATGCGCTTGGAGTCCTCCCGCTCATCAAGAAAGTTGCAGTGCCTGGTGCGAAACAGGGCTGGTATGTGGACGATGCTGCAGCCGGTGGCAAGCTAACGCCTGTTCGCCAATGGTGGGACAATCTCGTCAGCCACGGTCCCGGGTATGGCTACCACTGCAATGCCCAGAAGTCACTTCTCCTGGTCAAGCCCTCCAGGTACGCAGCTGCTATCGAGATGTTCGAGGGGACCGGTGTGCAGGTCACGTGTGATGGTTGCCGCCACCTTGGTGCACCTTTGGGCACGGATGAGTTTATAGAACAATTTGTCCAGTCCAAGGTCGCCACCTGGTGTGAGGAAGTTGCGCAGCTCACGACCATCGCTGCATCGCAGCCACAGGCCACCTACTCCGCCTTCACACAGGGCCTGCAAAACAAGTGGTCCTTCCTCTGCCGGACCTCCTCCATCCCGCCGTCCCTGCTTGAACCGCTGGAACACGCAATCAGCGGTCGGCTCATCCCGGCCATCACGGGTCAGGCTCTACCTGGGACAACTTTTCGCTCCCTACTCTCTCTGCCTTGCCGGCTTGGGGGACTGGGTATGGCAGACCCTTGTTCAGTGGCTGAACAGTACACCCCATCCCGAAGGATCACGGCTAGCCTCGTGTCTCGCCTGCTGGAGCAGGAGTCGTCTCTTGGCGACTCTCTGACTCAGCTCCGGACGGTCAAGGCGACAGTTCGGGCCGAGAAGCGGAGCGCGTTCAAGTCTATGGCTGACGCTCTTCGCTCGGATCACCAGGAGCTGGCCCCTGTTCTCGGCCTGGCCTCAGAAAAGGGTGCATCCAGCTGGCTGACCTGCCGCCCCCTCAGCCGCCATGGTTTCACACTCAGCAAGGGAGATTTCCGGGATGGCCTGTGCCTCCGGTACGGCTGGACACCTCCTCGGCTCCCAAGCCTCTGCGTGTGCAGTAAGCCGCTGAATGTGAGTCACGCCCTGTCGTGCCCGTTTGGTGGCTTCCCGACGCTGCGACATAACGAGGTGAGGGACATCACCGCCAGAGCTCTAAGGCAGGTCGCTCACAACGTGACAGTGGAACCCCACCTCCAGCCCGTCACCGGAGAGGCCTTCCGCCATCGCACAGCTGTTACGGAGGAGCAAGCTCGGCTGGACGTTGCGGCTAGTGGTGTGTGGGGTGGCCGATTCGAGCGCATCTTTATTGATGTACGGGTGTTCAACCCTTTTGCGTCTTCGAATCGTGCCACCTCCCTCGCTGCTAGCTACAGACGCCATGAACAGGAAAAGCGCCGGAAGTACGAGGAGCGAGTACGTGAAGTTGAGCATGCCTCCTTCGTGCCCGTTGTGCTCTCTGCCTCTGGTGGCTATGGCAAGCATGCCAATGCTCTTTTCACGCGGATCGCCTCTCTCCTGGCTGAGAAGAGTAAGGAGCCATACGGGCAGACTATCTCCTTGCTGCGCTGCCGCCTTGGGTTTGCCCTGGTGCGTTGTGGTGCTATTTTTTTATTATTATTTTTTTATTGGGAACACAGCCCTACAAAGAGACATGTGGAGACAAACACAAGACAAGACACAGGGGATGTAGGGACGACGTGCCGATGTACAGGGAGCAACTCGACCAACCAGGGGTCTCGGCGTTAGCGTTGCAACCTGGCATCGAAAAAAAAGGGGGGGGGGTTCATGGTCAGGTAGCAAAAATAATAATTTGGTGCGAGAAAGGGGCGCTAGTATTGCACCAAATAATATAAATACGTGTAATGACTAAACCAGAAGGGAGAAGGAAGAAAGAGAACAATAATCATAACAAGCAAGTACTAGTAGAGAGGTAAATACTAAATGGGTCTCAATATCATCGTCACAGGTACTGTGTGGACCACAGCCATCTCTTTCGAATTAGATCCTTACATACGTTGCCCTTGAAGGTTTGGAGGCGTCTTGAATGAGGCTCGTGAAGCAGGAGGTCCGCAGGCAGGTTGTTCCAGGGTGTGATGGCGAAGAAGGGGAAGGATCGCAGGAGGTAGTCAGGGGCTGTGCGAGGGGGTGTCCACTTCAGCTGAAAGGCATGGTGCGTCTGACGTTTTTGCCGTGTGCACATGCTAGCTACGGCAGGGGGCTTGGTTGGTGGCAGCATGGCCTTTACCTGGGGAGGCCCTGGAATGTAGTGCAGCTTGAACAAGTATGACAGGGCTGCCACCATCCGACGAAGCTGAAGACTTTGGAGGATGGTTCCAGGTCCCAGGAAGTGCAGGGCACGTTGCTGAACCTTGTCCAGCTGGGCCATGTTAGTTCCGGCCGCGCTCGACCAGGCCAGTGGGGCATATTCAAGTAGGGGTCGCACGAATCCCTTGTAGACCGTCACTCGACCATGGTAGTCCAGGATGGGTGCTGCCTTTCGTAGGAAACCCAGCCTTTGGGAGGCGCGCAGTGCAACACTGCGAGTGTGCGCTCTGTAGGAGAGAGTAGGGTCGAGCATGACTCCCAGCAGCTTCAGGGTATCTGTCTCCTGGAGTGCTTCACCTCCAAAGGTGACTGGTGGAGTGCAGGGGGGAACGTGCTTGCGATGTAGAGTCATGCGCTGTGTCTTGGCTGGCTCAAAACAGATACGCCACTTGCGGCCCCACTCCTCAAGACTGCTGAGGGACCCTTGGAGGGAGGCAGTGGACTGTTGGAGATCGTCAGTTGGCTGTACTAAGCTGTAGAGTGTGGTGTCGTCTGCAAAGCTGCTCAGCTGCGTTCCTGGAGTTAAACATTGTTCAATGTCACAGGTGTATAGAAGGAAGAGGCTGGGTCCGAGGATGCTGCCTTGGGGGACACCAGCCTGGATGGGGTGAGCATCTGACGTCTGGCCTCCAACCACAAAGCGGATGTTTCGGTTGGTGAGGTAGTCCTGTAGCCATACAAGCAGGCATCCGTCGACGCCGGCCTGCTTTGCTTTGTACAGCACTCCTGTGTGCGATACCCGGTCAAACGCACCAGCAATATCCACGGCGAGGACCTGGACACAACCGCCAGTACTTATGGTGTGGACCCATTCATGTTGGAGAGCCGTTAAGATATCTGCGGTTCCTCTACCACGTCGGAATCCAAACTGGCTGTTTGGCAACACCTCATGCTTCTCTAGGTAGTTCACCAGTTGCGTGTTTACAATGCCCTCCTATGTGCCTGCGTGGCTCAAGGAGCATGTTTGCTCCTGCCGTGCCTGAGTCCCCTGCTGTGCTAGTGCTAGTAGTGGCGGCGGAGGCACGCATCCAGTGAACCTGCACAGTGCAGTGATCCTACTGAGTGACAGACTCTGTAAATACTGTATCTGATGATTCGTTTTATGTGTTGATTCTTCACAAAATGTGTTATTTTGCCCGTACAAGAGGCTCAGTGTTTACATAAAAAAAATTTAAAAAAACAACGTACGGTTCGTAGCCTCAGGCGTAGACTTCACCGTATTTACTTGATCCGCCTGTAGCAACCGCGCGTTGCTACAGTCAATTCACACTTTCGGCCTTTGGTACATGGTGTCGACTTCGCACTTGAATCGATGGGTTGAACTGCAGTGCTGTTGTTCGCTCTTGAGAGGAAGATGTCATCTTTTATTTTTCACTCTTTCACTGACCAGGAATGCAGATAGTCTTTTAGAATGTCTTCTGGAAAGCGAAAGGGAGATTCAGAGGACTTGCCGCCGGGCAAAAAGTCCGTGGTGTGAAGGCCGCTACTTGCGATAAGTGGATCTCGGACAACGATGCCTTCCGCCTGGCTGATTTATGACCGGCAGAAGAACGATCGGCTGTTAGCAGAATGTTTGAAGTGTTCCGTGTGCATCAAGTTTGTAGACAGAGTCCGCAGTTGTAAAAACGTCAGCGAGGCTTTCATAACCGGATCCAAGAACCTGAGAACATCAGCGTTCAAGGATCATGCTGGAACGGAGATGCATAATTGAGCAATGAATCGTTTCCACAGGCAAGAGTGTCCCGCTCGAAACGCCCTCGAATCCGCTCCAATTGCGAAGGCACTGTGGAAGATGGACGATGGTGCTGCCGCTATTGCCCGACTCAAATTCGAACTGACTTACCTTCTCTGCAAGGAGCATATTGCGTTCGCAAAATTCGAGTCGTAGTAGAATAGTTGAATCCATACATCCTGTACACACACCTTGTACACACTCTCTCTAACGGTCTCTAGGCTACACTGCAATTGATATACATTAGATCAAATTTTCGGGCAAGGCCCATCATCCTGATGATGGGCCTTGCCCAAAAATTTGAGCTAATGTATATCAATTGCAGTGTAGCCTAGAGACCGTTAGAGAGAGTGTGTACAAGGTGTGTGTACAGGATGTATGGATTCAAGTATTGGCTACAGTGGGAGTCTCCAAACCTTGAGAAAAGTAGTAGAATAGTAGTAGTAGAATTTATTATTTTGATAGGGAAGGCCCTACAGACGTTGCCGTCTTGTTACAGGAAACCCTAAGTGCTCTTTACAGAGTGAAACAAAAATGGATAGATGCTCAACCTGACGACACGAGACAGGCAGAGAATTCCACCTATCAGCGCCAAGGAAAGAAATAGAGAACATGCCATATCTAGTGGTAGCAGCAGGCAAAGAAAGTGAAGAGAATGATTGCCCTCTAGTGCGCCTCTCGGTGCAAGTAGCAGCCGACTGGAGGGTGAACATTGAGGAAAGAAGAGGACTTGTAAGCTGATGAATACAGCGGAAAACAAAAATAAAAAGCCTCAAGTTGAGACGAGATTCGAGGGAGTATAACTTAGCGTGCCGCAAAACAAAGACAGTCGGGGTACGGCGAGGGAGACCAAAAACCTTTTTCATGCTGATATGATTTAAAGTAACAAGGCGAGAGTATAAAGATGGTGTAAGACAGTGAGCATACGAGTTGCTGGCGTATTCAATAGTGGATTGGATGAGGGATAAATAAAATATTCTCTTAGTTGTGTGGTCTACTGTACGGCGGCAGCGGCAGAATGCTCCTATCTTCTTATAAACAGATGTACATACATGGTTGACTTGATCCTCAAAGGTGAGGTGTTGGTCAATAATGAGGCCAAGATAACGCACTGTGGCAGAAGGTCGAATATCGACAACACCGCATGCAATGGTAAGATCCGGCGGAAGAGGCAGAGCCTTCTTCCGAAGCACCATGAACTTCGTTTTCTGGGCATTCAAGATGAGACCAATGCTTCCAAGGTACGTATTTAGTCTGTTCAGCTCACTTGTCAACTTGTGCTGAAGTTCTCCAGTAGACTGACAGTGTATATAAAAGGCGATATCGTCAGCATACTGTTGGGACTCTGCGTGGCGAAGTACTCCAGGGACATGTCGCACGTACAAAGAGAATAACAGAGGCCCCAGCACCGACCCTTGCGGAACGCCTCGTGTACAATGTGTCTCGTCTCCTCTGTTATTTCCAACTTTCACCTGTTGTCGTCGACCCTGGAGATAGCTGGAGAACCACTGTAGTGCTACTCCGCTTATGCCAATAGCTTGAAGCTCGTTAAGTAGTAGTTCATGGCGTACCCGATCGAAGGCCTTGCTCATGTCCACGAGTACAACCCCGCAATACTCGCCCTTGTCCACACTCATCATCCAGCGGTTTACTGCGAGAGTTAACGCATCCTCACAGGAGTGCCCTCTGCGGTAGGCTAATTGCTCGTCTGGGAGAATACGAAGCTCAGCGTGATCTTGAAGGAACCGAATCATTTGCCGATGTACTACATTCTCAAGGATCTTAGAAACAATCGGCAAAAGTGAAACGGGGCGATAATTCGACGCTTCAGATTTGTCCCCTGACTTGTGGACAGGACACACTGTAGCCAATTTGTAGACGTCTGGCACCATTCCAGTACTCAAGGACTCGTTAATGATCTGCGCTATGGGACCTGCAGCGGCAGGCTCACAGAGGCGTAGGAGCAGAGGAGGAATGTCATCCGATCCAGCTGCCTTGGCACAGTTCAAATGCTTCAACAGGTCGCTTATCTCCAGAGCTGAAACGGCACGAAATTCTTTAAAAGAAGGGGCGTCTGCGTCAGCTGTTGTCGAGATGTCAGGTATTAGGTTGCTCAAGGGTGGGCAAGGATTAGGATCAGTGACAATGGACGCAAATGTGGCACTCAGATCGCCTAACGTAGCTTTTGGTTGTTCACGGACAAAGTTGCGCCCTGTGAGCGAGTTTAGAAGCGCCCACTGTTGCCTTGGCTTATTCTTCACATCTCGAAACTCCCTGTTGTAATACTCTCGTCTCAGCTTTCTATTTAACAGTGTGCCTTCCCTCCTTGTTGCCCTGTACTGTTGTTTCACAGATTCATTTCCGGGATGTTTCAAAAGTCGTAATGTGTGACATACGTCCACATAATGAGTCATTGTGAATATACTTCAGTACTACTAAAAAAATAGAAGAAGAAACACCCTGAGAATGTGTTGTGGAAAATGTCCGGGCATGTCCGGACAGATTTCGAAACGGAAGGACATATGTCCGAGCTAAATGAAATCCTTAAGCTATGCCCTGTACATGTAGTTACAGTGGTGGAGAGTTACTCTTGTCATGGCCGCGCTTGGCGGGTTTGTGACTAGGCTTAGATCAGTCTAGTGGCTACCAGGTAGACGACCAATATAGTCGCCATCCAAGTTGCTAGCTCACACCTGTTTTCCGGCTCACACAAGGTAGTCGAAGGTTGAAGGGGAGCGATCAAAGATACCTTTATTAGTTGGAAGAAGGCGGCTTTTATGTGATTTTGGTTATAGTATAATTGTGATATAATAATTAGTAGGAAATATAGTATAGCTTCGGGGAGCTCGCTCACCCACATTACATGAAAGAGTTACAACTATGCGTGAGGTCCGAGGTTATTCGTACGGCGATCGTGCGACGGAGCCTGGAGTACGCTGTCGGATGTTGCCGCAGCTAGAGCGCGCCGCCTTCGTACGGTGTCTTGATTGGGTCGCCCTTCATCTTCTGCCCCGTAGGCTCTTCCCTCTCATTACCCCGTAGGGCGCTGCACGGTCAAGCCGTGACCTCTCCCAAAAAGGGATAACGGAGTCCGCAGTGCGCGAAACACTGGCAGGACCCTTTACGTCGTACGACGCGAGAAGAGGTGCCATGCTTGCTCGACTAACAAAGGTATCAGCTCCCTTGCAGGACTAAGCAGGGTCCCCTCAAGCTCAACAGTGTAGTGAGTACAATGCTGACGACTTGTACTGAAGGTGTTGCCGACGTACGACAACACTTGCGACTCTAGGCCACGAGTTGTAAGCCATGATTGCTCAACTAACGAAAGTGCCAAATCCTTCGCGGGACTAATCATGGTTCTTACAGAACTCTAGAATATTTCGGAGCCCAGCTTTTGGCTGCTGAATCTCATTGCGTGGTCGCTTTCACGACGAGTCGAGTCCGGGTCATGACACTCTTAACTCGTTTCCACATGTCCTTTTCCATTCTACTTTTATTATTGGCTCAATACCCGAGTTTCAAATAATAATAATAATAATAATACCACAGCACGCGTACAAAGGCCAAAGAACAATGCATGATAATACACTGAAATTAAGCCAGGCCCGCTTCTGGTTCCAGTCAACAAAAACTCATCCATAAACAATGTCTGATCTCCATTGCGACTTGTCTGCAGCAAATGCTCGTGCTCCTTCTAGGTCGCTGGCATTCTTCAAAGGGATGTCGTGCCCTGCCAGGTCCTTCATGACGGTGGTAGGGAGAGTAGTCGCGAGACGGCCCCTTCATCTACGTGACCCCGCTTGAAAATAGCAGGACATCGCAAGGCAAGGGGGTGACTGCTCACTCCTCCTCAGCACATGGCCAGTGAGGCTACGGCTTCGTTTGGCAACAAGCTCCGACAGTAGCTGCGAGTCACATCTGGAATACAGATCATCATTTGTAATTCTGTCTGTGTATCGCACTCCCAAGTGCATAAAAAATTCCGCCGTGGGCTGGGGGATAGTCGAGTTGCACACTCTTGGTTATAATTATACTCTTGCCGTTAGTGTCTCTCTCTCTCTCTCTCTCTCTCTCTCTCTCTCTCTCTCTCTCTCTCTCTCTCTCTCACTCTCTCTCTCTCTCTCTCTCTCTCTCTCTCTCTCTCTCTCTCTCTCTATCTCTCTCTCTCTCTCTCTCTCTCTCTCTTACCCCCCCCCCCCCCCAACACACACACAAAGCACACGGGCATTGATTTTGCTTATCAGCTTAGCAAGTATAACGAATGTGTTTTCAGATCGTTGTCATGACTACGATAGTTGCCACGGTTACTGTCCTTGACTGGAACATGTCATGTGCGCACTGATGAAGTTTGCAGTATACCTGGACAAGGTGGTGGACGAGTCTGAAGCGGTGAGTATCTCAACTTGCCTTGTTCACTGTCACCCTGCTGCATGGCAGGTATTCAACCCTGCTTGGCAGTTATTTTTACTTTGTGTATGGTATTTTCTGGAGTATAAGCTGCACCCAGATATTTTGTAACGAAGTACAGATTTCTGCCCTGTTTGTTCTTATGCAGTGCATGTATTACTATTCACAGAACGTGATCATGACAAATGAAGCTGTCCTCGGGCACAGTGCTGGCATGTTCCACAGTCATTGCACAAGGATACAGTGCAGCAGTGTGTCCATGCTCTGTGTCCGTATAGCAGACGCGAGCAGTGCACTAACCAGCGTGCTCTACGCTGCCTGGGAGCACATTGTGTACGACTAAAA
>NC_088645.1:41298981-41331081 GCF_964019385.1 Sycon ciliatum | reverse complement strand
TGCAGCCGACGGATTCAGATTTCTGACGGAGACACTGAGTTGATTGTGAGCTGCTTTCCCACTTCTCACCCTGGATCATGATGAACAGGCAGTCATAACATCTAGCCACATACTATGACAACAAAGTACATGATTGTACCGTATCCGACATAGAAATCCGTTGAGAAGTCAAGCGGCCACCACGGGACGTTGGCCTTGCAGCCGCAAGCACTGCACTGCTGGTCCATTTTAACAGAGTATGCGTGTGAACTACAGTGCGTGTGAGCGCTAAAAGCAATGAGGCGCCGGCCCCGGTCATCCCATTGAAAGCAATGAGGCGCCGGCCCCGGTCATCCCATTGAAAGCAATGAGGCGCCGGCCCCGGTCATCCCATTAAAAGCAATGAGGGCGCCGGCCCCGGTCATCCCATTGAAAGCAATGAGGGCGCCGGCCCCGGTCATCCCATTGAAAGCAATGAGGGCGCCGGCCCCGGTCATTCCATTGAAAGCAATGAGGGCGCCGGCCCCGGTCATCCCATTGAAAGCAATGAGGACGCTGGCCCCGGTCATCCCATTGAAAGCAATGAGGGCGCCGGCCCCGGTCATCCCATTGAAAGCAATGAGGGCGCCGGCCCCGGTCATCCCATTGAAAGCAATGACCCAGTCCAGCGATGCCATACAACAGCGTGTTATATATCGACCCTGCCCCAAGGGCGGCTGGAATAGGGAACCCAGGAGCAACACCCATATCGTTTAGCGTTACAGGCATGCGTGTCCCCTCCCTCTACGCTAGACTCCCTGGTCTTGACCGGCCGTGGCAGTCTGACCGATTCCTGGTCTTGACCGGCCGTGGCAGTCTGACCGATTCCTGGTCTTGACCAGCCGTGGCAGTCTGACCGATTCCTGGTCTTGACCAGCCGTGGCAGTCTGACCGATTCCTGGCCGCATGACAACCCCCCGTTACATGACCAACCCTTGGTCCCCCCCCCTTCCCACCCCTCCGCTTCAAACCCATCAAATTCCAAGCGTCATGAGCGTCGGTGACCGAACAGGAGATAGAGATTGCTATATAGGCAGATGTCCTGAATACTCTTGTGTCACGATATTCAGACCCGCAAACACTGGCTACAAAAGCACTGGGCATGCCACATGACTCATAATTGATGACATAATGCATAAGCAGGTCACATAACCAATAATTAATGACATCATGCGTAAGCAGCTCACATGACAAACCATTGATGACATCATGTGCAATCAGGTCACATGACAAATCCACATCACATGACCAGCCATTGATGACGTCATGCAAAGCAGGTCACATGACTAGCCCTTGTGACGTTATGAGTAATCAGGTCACATGACAGCTTACCTGAAACATCCAGTTTCCCCAGTACTGAGTGTGGAACATATGAACAACGCCGGTACTGGGATTGCTCCACGATGCCGTCCTGTTGGCCATCTCTGCGCCGTATTTGATTCCCTTTGGCCGATCACGGTATGGATCGTTCCAGAATGAGTAGACGGGCTGAAGTCCGGGCACACCGTCTAGAGCGGAGTACGTATGATAGTGGAATGATGGCCAGTGATCATCACCAGTGACATGATGTGGACGAACTGGTTTATCCACACTTATCATCGTGTCACTGGGTGAGGGCGCTGCTGCTGCTGCTGTCTGCAGTGTCGAGTGCGAGTGGAGGTCTTGAGAAGCGTCCAGATCTTCCGCCACGCTACCGTCTATAATGTAAAACAAGTCACACAACCAGAGAGAATAGCAGGGGAATGGAGCTGGTATCATTGCGTTCTAAAGGATAACGAGATTTTCATAATTAACAGTTTGTGTGAGACATGGCTGGAGGTCTGAGTTTTTCACATCCACAGAAACACCATCACTCTCTATGTATCAATGCACAGCTGCAGGAACACTATCACTCTCTATGTATCAATGCACAGCTGCAGGAACACCATCACTCTCTATGTATCAATGCACAGCTGCAGGAACACCATCACTCTCTATGTATCAATGCACAGCTGCAGGAACACCATCACTCTCTATGTATCAATGCACAGCTGCAGGAACACCATCACTCTCTATGTATCAATGCACAGCTGCAGGAACACCATCACTCTCTATGTATCAATGCACAGCTCCAGAAACACCATCACTCTCTATGTATCAATGCACAGATGCAGGAACACCATCACTCTCTATGTATCAATGCACAGCTGCAGGAACACCATCACTCTCTATGTATCAATGCACAGCTGCAGGAACGCGATCACTCTCTATGTATCAATGCACAGCTGCAGGAACACCATCACTCTCTATGTATCAATGCACAGCTGCAGAAACACCATCACTCTCTATGTATCAAGACACAGCTGCAGGAACACCATCACTCTCTATGTATCAATGCACAGCTGCAGGAACACCATCACTCTCTATGTATCAATGCACAGCTGCAGAAACACCATCACTCTCTATGTATCAAGACACAGCTGCAGGGACACCATCACTCTCTATGTATCAAGACACAGCTGCAGGAACACCATCACTCTCTATGTATCAATACACAGCTGCAGGGACACCATCACTCTCTATGTATCAAGACACAGCTGCAGGGACACCATCACTCTCTATGTATCAAGACACAGCTGCAGAAACACCATCACTCTCTATGTATCAAGGCACAGATGTAGCTCCTAAAGTGGAGGGAGGTGAGTTGATCAGACCCACCACAAAGTGATCAAAGACCTAAAATCCTATTCGCTGCACCCATGAAGCGAGTATTGAGATTACAATAGATACAAATAGGAGTGGACGTCGACCCCCACATGCTTTCATGCTCTTGTAAAGTACATCTGAATAATTTCGCCCGCATAAAAGTTGCAGGTGCATCGTTGTAACGCATGTGCACACGGGAACGTTTGACAATGCAAGTACTGAAAAATCAGTGTTACCTTGGCGATCTTTGAAGAGGTGGTCAAGCCTGGCGTCCTCGGATATTGCACCGCTCGCCGTGGCGTAACCTTGACAACCTTCGTCGCCCTCTTGACTGACATAATAGCACACGCCGGACATCTGCTGAGGATCACCGTTGGGGTAGCGTGCACGGATCTGCCGAACGCCGTTGACGAACAGAGTGGTGAACGTCATGCCTTCTGGTACCTGGGCCTGGAAGACGTTTGTATTTGTTTTGCTCTTTGTCCAGGACAACGTGAGCGGTGTTCCACCACTCAGAGTAACCTGTGTAGCATAGAGAAAGAATAAAATACAATGGGAGGTTCTGGTGTGTAATGGGGAGATGGAACTGGCTCCGCTCAGCACCATTGATCTACCCCATGCTGTGTCGCATCAAGTGAAGCCCGCGTGGCTGGTGTACCCATCTATGCATCCCGCTTTCTGTATGTGTATGCTAAGTTCTCTCGTACTACTACTGCGGCGGACAATGGAATCCGTTGAGAAGTTAAGCGCACACGTGGCGCTGGCCTTGCAGCCACGAGCACTGCATTGCTGATCCACTTTTACACCCGGGGCGCTGGCCTTGCAGCCACGAGCACTGCATTGCTGATCCACTTTTACACCCGGGGTGCTGGCCTTGCAGTCACGAGCACTGCATAGCTGATCCACTTAAACATGTGACTTTTACACCCGGGGTGCTGGCCTTGCAGTCACGAGCACTGCATAGCTGATCCACTTAAACATGTGACTTTTACACCCGGGGTGCTGGCCTTGCAGTCACGAGCACTGCATAGCTGATCCACTTTTACACCCGGGGTGCTGGCCTTGCAGTCACGAGCACTGCATAGCTGATCCACTTTTACACCCGGGGTGCTGGCCTTGCAGTCACCATGGTTACGAGCACTGCATTGCTGATCCACTTTCACAGTGTGTACATGAACTACAGTGCATGTATGAGCTAAAAGCAATGAGGTCATCCCATTGAAAGCAATGAGGCGCCGGCCCCGGTCATCCCATTAAAAGCAATGAGGCGCCGGCCCCGGTCATCCCATTGAAAGCAATGAGGCGCCGGCCCCGGTCATCCCATTGAAAGTAATGAGGCGCCGACCCTGGTCATCCCATTGAAAGCAATGAGGCGCCGGCCCCGGTCATCCCATTGAAAGCAATGAGGCGCCGGCCCCGGTCATCCCATTAATAGCAATGAGGCGCCGGCCCCGGTCATCCCATTGAAAGCAATGAGGTGCCGGCCCCGGTCATCCCATCGGATTTCAATGTCCACGGCCGTACTATTTACTGTTACGCATACGTTGCCTTGTCACTCACTTCCTGCACGCATGCCATCACACTCTACAATTCATTGCATGTACATTGATACACTGTTATCGCAGTCTTTTCCTCAGTTCTTGTTATGTTCTCCTTGCATTGACAATTCATTTTGATTCTTCATGTATAAAGATTGGTGCTGAGCCGGGTAGCATTTTCTTCGGGTATTGGGTTCAGGTAGTTTTCCACGGGTAGCACGGGTACCCGGTCGGGTAAAGTTTCCATGGTAACATCACAATGCACCCCTTCCCTTACACACTGGGTAGACATGTGGAGTATTAGATGAATTTGTACACGTGCACTGTACATGATGTCATCTGCGACTGTACGGGTTTTCGGGTATTATTAGTATTCTGTACCAGTTTACCCGAGGTCCTCACAGGTAGCACTGGTACCCGACTACCCAAGGTCCTCATGGGTAGCACTGGTACCCGACTACCCAAGGTCCTCACGGGTAGCACCGGTACCCGACTACCCGAGGTCCTCACGGGTAGCACGGGTACCCGACTACCCGTGGACACCCCTAATAAAGATATCGAAACCCAACAGCGGCGTGCCCAATGCTTTTGAAGCCAGTGTTTGCATGTCCGCATACCATGCCACCCGCTTTTCAGGCCATCTGCCAATATAACAATCTTTATCTCCTGTTAGGTCAGCAATGCTCATGACGCTTGGTGTTTGATGGGTTTGAAGCAGAGGGTGAACCAAGGTGGTGATATGAAGGACAGTTTAAAAATAATATTAACAGTTTGCGTGAGATATGGCTGAAGGTCGAGTTTTCCGCATCCACAGGAACACCATCACTCTCTATGTATCAATGCACAGCTGCAGGAACACCATCACTCTCTATGTATCAATGCACAGCTGCAGAAACACCATCACTCTCTATGTATCAATGCACAGCTGCAGGAACACCATCACTCTCTATGTATCAATGCACAGCTGCAGGAACACCATCACTCTCTATGTCTCAATGCACAGCTGCAGGAACACCATCACTCTCTATGTATCAATGCACAGCTGCAGGAACACCATCACTCTCTATGTATCAATGCACAGCTGCAGGAACACCATCACTCTCTATGTATCAATGCACAGCTGCAGGAACACCATCACTCCCTATGTATCAATGCACAGCTGCAGCTCCACAGAGCAGGACAGCTTACAATGAAATCAAATGCGGAATGGTCAGACTTACTGTGCTTCATGCGCACAGTTTCAAATCCAGAAATACTAGTACACACGCAAATCTCTCTCTCTCTCTCTCTCTCTCTCTCTCTCTCTCTCTCTCTCTCTCTGTCCTTGTCTCCGCTCTCTGCCCCCCCCCCCCCCCCCCCTCCTCCTTCTCATACCGGTATATAGCCCCATAGCCATCACAATAAAATACACTGATCTGGACTCTAAATTTCCAAACTGTTCCGCTCCGCCATCCCTCCCCCCCCCCCCCCCCCCACCACCACCAGTAAACTGTACTTCAGATGACTGACCGTACCACACTAAAATACTTTCAAATTCCCCTGCATTCATGCATAAGGATAATGTCCTTGCTGCAATGAATATGTACACGTCTTACCTTGCCATTCGGACGCGAGGCCGTGTAGAGTATTGGTGCGTCTTCGCTTCCACTGTCTTCCACAGACAGATGCAATGGATGCTTCATGAAGTATTTTCCATCGCTAATATTCACCACCGCACCTGCCCACACACTGCTCGAGTTGCTCGCTAGCTGTTGTCGTTTATGATAGCGAATAGCGTCGCGAGCCTGAGCTAGCGTGCTGAAGGGTTTATCTGGTGTTGTGCCGGGATTATGGTCGTCTCCACTCGGTGATACAAACAATCGAAGAGCGCTAGCTGACATACGAGGTATGTGTTCGCTAGGTGGACGAGTGTCGTCTTGCGCCGGAAGATGGTGTGAGCAATTGTCCGCAAAGTTCAGACCCCTCTCCAGAGCCGCTAAATTCGTCCCAGTGCGCTCGGCACCGAACGCTAGCGCTGCCTTTTTCACCTCGCATTCCAAATCAGCAAACGGTTGTCCTGTTGAAAACTGAATGAAACTGATCAGGCAAAGGCAGCTTGCAAACAGCGTGACGGTCATTCTGGCTACGTTTAGCGCACCCACGCAGCGGTTATTCCCTCCCATGCTCAGGAAGTACTCCTCTGTCACTAACGAAACCCTTCAAGGCTACATGGAACTGAAGAGAGGGATGACGACAAGAAGCGCTTTCTTGAAGAAAAGAAGATGCTCACTATGTTCAGATGAAGTGGAGCAAATCAGGAACGTTCGCGGAGAGAGTTTTCTTGGTTCTCATCAGAGTCAGAAGCCAGAACACAAACGGCAGATCCGCTGAGCTCCCAGGACATGAATCACGTGATTGATATCCACACATCGATGACTAGAAAAAGAACCTTTTTTTCTGGTGTATGTTGCTAGTGCCAGTAGACCCAGGCCAGGTGCTCGAAGTCCGTACACTTTTACAGTGTGTGTTTGCCGAGCTGAAACTCACACTAGCAATGATCACTTGCCAGAATCCTGCTCGTGGATGGAAGGTATCTTGTCCAAGTTTGTTCTGAGGCCAGGTTCGATTGAACCAGGCCATCTTTCGATCCGATCTGTTTCTCTGGAGTTCGCTGATTTTTCATATCAAATTTTGGTGTCGCAGAGGGTACTCTAAGTCCGTACTGATCAGAGGTGACTTGAAATACACACATATTTCTGCTAATTGCTAACTTGCAATCCCTCGGTTACGACGAAAGCACCGAAGGGATATGTTTGGCATGTGCCTCCACCAGTATTTCTTGCAAAAGCGTAATTTGTTGCCGAAATGCAAGCTGTTTTTAGTCGGCTCAGAGAAGAAGCAGCTGCGCTGTGAAAACCGCGGGAAAACAGTGGTGGAGATGCCAGGAGTGTCAACCTTTCTGCAAGGATTGGTGGTTCTCTGTAAATTCTTCTCCTCTGGCCATTGTCAGCTCTAAGCTGGCTCTTGATGATTGAGTGAAGGTCTGTTTGACGCTGTGTCCGTTCGAAATCGGTCTTGGCAAAGTTGATTTTTGCATGAAATGTAACCCAATTTGTATTTCGTATGGACACTCGAAAACCCACTCGCGTGGTATGGGACTTCTGCTTATCGTAGATCCCTGAAAATTGCTACGCGAGGAGAACATACCACACTGTCCCCTCCATAAAATATTTGGGTCGAATACAATAACAACAGAACATGAAATTATGGGCGTACGAACTTAGGATACCATGTACGGACTTCGAGCACCTGGGTCTACTAGTGGTACATGCCTACTACATGGTGACAAGGAAGCGCTCAGCTAGCTATACTACTAGCTAGCGACTAAAAAAATAATAATTATTATGAAAAGGTTCTTTACTATACTACACAATCGTCATGTAGGTCTACATGGTCTACGAGTTACCATGGTTACGCTACTGTAAAAGCAGAAATTTTCGGTGGTGTTTTATTTTCGGTAACTTCGGTGCCGACAATTTTGACCGAAAATAAAACGCACCGAAAATTTCGGTACAACCGATACTGTATACGTGTAGTACTAGCACACCTACTTCGAAGTACCTGGAAAACGGGTTTTACCGAAAATATTACACCACCGAAAATTTCTGCTTTTACTGTCCGCTAACACCACCAGTTTGACCGTATAAATAGTCTTGCCAGTATCGTCATCGACATGCATGAACATCCGCCAACGTCTTTCACAGCTGAGACTTTCAGCGCGTGCTTATCTTGGTTGCGCTCATCTTCCCCTCCTTACTACTATACTAGGATGTTATTTCTATCTTAGAACCGTCCAAGTAGTTGGAAGGCTGTTGGAGTGCGCATCCAAGAATGGCAAGATCATGAAGATCTGCTAGAGCTGATAGCCAGGTACATATACAGTGAACTACTGTGTAGTTGTAAACGTCAGTACTGTGACGTCAGTACTGTGACGTCGGTCAGTGTCGTGCAATGTTATCGCATTTTTTTTTTTTTTACTAGAGCCACGTAAACCCGTCATGTGTGAGCCATGATTAAGGGGAGTGGTGGCGTGGTCTGGGATGCTCTGCCGACCTTGAGCATGAGCTGATAGTTATAGTAACTGGTGGTGTTAGTGGACAGTATAGCGTAACTTGTAGTTCCTTGGTCCTTTCTCTTTTGTATACTTGAAGTAAATAATATTAAACCTTGGCTCTCCATCCGAGTATTAGATAAACCTTGTTTTAGTTCACACATGTTGTTGGTTTGACAGCATGAAACAAGGTAGAGGACACCGTGTTCGGAAACAACCGTGGATGGTTGTAGAAAGGTCACTGTTTCCGAACACGGTGTCGATGTCCTCCACCTTGTTTCATGCAGTCAAACCAACAACACTCAACAGTAATCATGGTAATAGTCAGACACATGTACATGACTTGTTGTACACTACCTGCTACACTGCAACAACGTCACAGGCATGCACAGGATATCGCAATACACTCAAAAGTACAATGTAATTACGTATTTACTTTGCTTACTACAAATCTGATTGAAGCTCTGATTGAAGCGCTTTACGCTACTACTGAAGCTGCCATCGTTGTTGGATCCACTATCACCGACTGGTTCACCACGTCAGTGGGTGTCAGGCAGGGCTGTTTTCTCGCCTTGTCTGTTCAACGTATTCCTGGAGTACATCATGTATGACGCTTTGGAGGAGTTTGATGGGTCAGTATGTCAGGTATGTATCGGCGGCATGTGCGTGACCAACCTACGTTTTGCGGATGATATAGATCTAATCGCATCGTCTGTGGAAGAGCTGATGGACCTGACCGAGCGCGTGGATACGAGTGCAACAAGACTAGGCATGCAGATCAATGCTTTCAAGACCAAGTCAATGGCAGCGCCGGAGGGCGGTGGTGATCTGGGGTGCATTCAAGTAGGCAATGAGCGAATAGAAGAGGTATCCCAGTTTAAATACTTAGGTGCCTTAATCACGTCGGATGGCAAGTCCGATGTGGAGATAAGAAGACGCTTAGCACTAGGGAAGCAAAAGATCATTGAGCTTCAATTCATTTGGAAATCGCCATCACTTTCTTTGCCTACTAAATTTCGTTTTGTTAGGTCTATTGTGCTAGCGACTGTTTTATACGGATGCCAATCTTGGACATTATCTGCCTCATCAATGAGAAGAATTTCATCCTTCGAGATGAAATGCTTCCGCCGACTCTTAGGAGTAACATACCACGACCGGCGCACCAACCAATCTATCCTGGAAGAAATCAATGACATCATCGGAGCAAGGATGCGGCTAGCGAACGAAGTCAAGAAATTTAAGTTGATGTGGTTTGGCCATGTTACGAGACATGACGTTTTCTCCAAGCCCTTCCTGCAAGGATCAACTCCTGGATCTCGACCGAGATGAAGGCCCGCGACATCATGGATTTCTAACATTAAAAGTTGGACGGGTCTTCCCTTGCATGCTCTCTCTCATGCAGCACACGATAGAGTTGGATTCAGAGACATCATTCACAATTCTCTCGCTGATTAATGCCTCTACGATCACCTTGTGATTATGAGTTATACATACATACATACATACATACATACATACATACTACAATTATTACAAGTGTTCGTCTCTATGTTGTCTCTGTGTGGATTGCGTGTTACATTTTATTGGCAAATTATTTAATTATTTGGGTTGTCTTTTTGCTTTGGTCTCTGTACATGTAGACTCCACACAAGACTGGCATTGTGTGGTGTTGGATGTACTAACTACTGTCTGTACTGACTACTGACTACTGACTACTGTCTGTACTGACTACTGACTACTAGTACTGTCTAGTACATGTCAGTACTGTAGTAAGATCAAGTACACAATAATTATTTTAGTCTAGTCTAGACTAAAGCCCGGGCACTGGGCCATGGGGTAGTGTGTAAACATGGTGAAGGCTAAAGCCAAGGCCAGGGCCATGGCATGGGCCTGCCCAGCTAGGTGAGTAGGTCTACAGACAGACTTGTAGTACTTGTACTTGTAGTCTCGCAGGCCAGGCTCAGTACGTGTCGCCACATGACCACAGACTCCACAGACAGTCAGTACACACTACTAGTACTAGTGTACTAGTACTACTCTATCACCACTGACACGGTACCAGTCGGTCGCTGCTGTTGAGTGTTGTTTTGTCACCTACAAACCGTCGTCTTGGCTAGCGGCAGACTTCGGTAAAAATAAGAGCAGAGAGCTAAGGAACGAGGCTAGGCTGTGTGTGAGACACAGCCAAAACTGTAAGCTTCTATCAGTATACTAGTACTAGTCAATAGGGTATGAGATAGCCACCCTTCCACCAGTAGTCTACTGTTGGCGAGTGTTGCTGTTGTTGTTGGATGAGTGGACACAAAGGAGTGATCATCAAGCCAGTGTCGCTATTACCCTACACAGGTATCCTGATGGTCTGGTGATAGTGATTTGGAAAAGAGACACACTGCGCAGAACGTCAGTATCACGTGAGTTAGTAGTGCGTGCCTTGTACTGTGTTGAAGCCGCGTGTGTCGAGAACCAGGATCTACGAAGATCTACAAAGACCGATCGATAGGCGATACTGTAAATCTGCCGTGACAGCTTTTCTCAGCGATAGCCGATACCGGTGCCTGCCGTGAGAGCGTTTTCTTGATCGACACCCAGCGGAGATACTAGCCTTGGTCCATGGCGTCGTTCTGCGTGGTAAGGACTCTATAATAATTAAATGTACAGTACATGTACAACATTTGCGACTGTATGTATTTATGTTGAACTCGGATGGTGAGCCAATACAATTATGATGAAGACTTGAAGGAGGAGGACAAAATGTTACGAATTATGACAATTTTTGTCGCACCCGCTAACTGTATAAGATCTGGTTACGTTGGTGGACAGTTTGTCATAACTCGTAACATTTTGTCCTTTTCCTTTCTTCATCATAATTGTATGTATTTATGTGTCACGTTTATGGTTATTACTTGTACACTTTTGAAGTATTCGTGCCTGTTTCTGTTAGCACATGTATGTCAAACGAATACCAGTAGGTGCGATGCTGCACCGCTGCTTTGCATGTCATGATTGGAAGCTGTGGCCTAAGTAAAAAAAAAGGTGTATGTGTATGTGTGCGTACGTGCAGTGTGTGTGGGTGTGTGTGTTACGTGCTGTGTGTGTGTGTGTGTGTGCGTGTTGCATGTATGTGCTTGTGTGTGTCCTTGTGTGTTTGTGTGTGCATGTGCGCGTATGTGCATGTGCACGTGTGTGCATGTGCGCGCGTGTACGTAATGTCCACAGACATCTTCAAGCCACACTGACAGCATTAGCAGCAGCAATGCTTTCCAGCTGGAAGTAGAAGGCCACTCAATACGGATGACGTCACAATACCCTGGGAATGACTTCACCTTGCGCACCCCGTCTGCGAGAAGGAGCAGCAGAGATGTTCGTTTCGGAGCAAACATGCAGTCTATCAAGAAATCCCACGTATTCTTCTTTTCAGCAGCCATCCCTCAGGTCATTCGCTCTTCATCTTGTACCAGCAATAGACTGTTGATTTGTAAACGCAAAGTTCCTGTGGCTGTCTCCCCCAAACTTCCAGTGGTTGTCTCCCCCAAAGTTCCAATGACTGGTTCTTCTAAACTTCCATCTCAAACAAGTACAGATTCCGGCGTACTTTCAGATATTGCAGAAGAAAGCTAGCTGCCCTGTCGGAAATGATCACCGTTGAAAATGTAACGTGTTGTGCACTTGATCCACTTGACGTCTCTACAGTGGGATGTCCATCATCTTACTCACATTTCAGCTCTCTTTCACTCACTCACCCTCTCTCACACACCACACTCACACACCCACACACACACACACACAAACACACACACACACACACACACACACACACACACACACACACACACACACACACACACACACACACATTCTCACTTTCTCTCTCTCTCTCTCTCTCTCTCTCTCTCTCTCTCTCTCTCTTTCTCTCTCTCTCTCTCTTTCTTTCTTTCTCTCTTTCCCTCTCACTTATTCTGGAGATTCGGTGTGTACATGTAGTCGTGTAGAACTACACACCACATACATTGTACATAATGTAACTATCTCTCTACAGCGTCCAGAACTGTCCAATCTGTTATTGGTACACTGTAACTTCCATACTCTCTACTCCATACTCTCTACTCCATACTCTCTAGAGAGTTTAGTACATCATATCAGGGGCGTCGCACACGTTACGGTCACTACGGTATTGACCGTACCACTTTTTGCCCCAGATACCCCGTGAATCAACAAAATACACTGATCTGGGATCTAAAATTCCAAAATTTTCGGCTCAGCACCCACTCCCCCTCGAGTAAATTGTACTTCAGATGGCTGACCGTACCACACTAAAATACCTTCCGACGCCCCTGTACATACATGTACATGTACCCTGACGTACTGTGAGGAATGAACGTTCACAATTGTCCCTAAACTCCAAACGCAGCCATTAATTTTTATTACTCGTGTTAAAATCATTCAGGCGTAGAAGTGTAGCAGCTGTGTGCTTGACCCACAGCTTCACCTGTGCTGAATGGCTTCGGTGAGAGCTAGGCGAGGGGAGAGGAAGCAGTGAGGCAAACAACATCACCATCACAGTGGCATGAGAACCAACCTGCATGTTACGTTACGTGTGCGTGACTGCACTAGAACCAACCTGCATGTTACGTTACGTGTGCATGACTGCACTAGATCATAGAACAACCTGCATGTTACGTTACGTGTGCGTGACTGCACTAGAACAAACAAGGCAAAACTACTGTCTAGAACCAGTTTGCATAATCCACAAAACCGGTATAAAATATTGAGT
The DNA here is from genome assembly GCF_964019385.1 of Sycon ciliatum. NCBI lineage: Eukaryota > Metazoa > Porifera > Calcarea > Leucosolenida > Sycettidae > Sycon > Sycon ciliatum. The sequence continues at coordinate 41,317,979 of NC_088645.1, read as the reverse complement.
TACTAAAAATAGGAATGGACAGCACTACGGACTTGAATTGTCACAAGTCGGCAGGAATTAGGCATGGGCGGGTAATGCTATACATGTAGTTATTTGCTGCGATAATGCTAAAGGTAATGCTCATAATATGAGGATATAATGCCACTTATAATGCTCACACTACTCCATAATGCCAGTTTGAAAGTTGGAAAAGTCGATTTAAGAAGGTCGTCTTGGATCAAGGCCAAAGCGTACTTCAGTAGAAGAAAAAAAATTGAACAGCAGTGAGCATGTTGTCTGCAACAATCCACTGAGAAGGTTGATTTTCAACGTCAAGTCTCCGGACGAAGCCGGACGGGTTCAGATGCACGATTTTCGGAACTGGACCTAGCCAGCTTCATGCATGACACCGTTGTCGACCGGCAATTATGCTTGTAATGCCAATTTTGCATGCGAAATGGTGTTATAATGCCAGCATTATGCCACCTGGAAAAAAGGGACTATAATGCCAGCATTACCCGCCCATGCCTAGCAGGAATAGAGCAGGCTCCCACGTAGGGAGCAACACGCATTTCCCCAAATATCGCCGAAGTCGCACCAACCTCTTCTGAACCACATTATCACATAAAAACAACCACTTACTTGTGCAAACCAGCAACTTTCCAACGTTGTACTTGTAGGCTTTCCTTCCCCCCTCTTGGACCTTTCCTAACCTGCGACTTACTTGTGCATACAGTCATATACCGGTACTTGTATTATCAAAAGTTCATAGAGTATGCATTGCATGCGCATGTACTGTGTACATGTACATCCATACATGTATACTGAAGTACAAATATTACACAGCAATGAAGCAAACAAGTCTCTGTCCACTGTTACTCCGATTTTCGTGTGTAAACACTCATCAGACAGTAGCATATGACCAAGGCTAACAATCACTAGAATATATATGTATACGGAGTCGGAGGGTCTTGAGAGAAGAGGGCAGAGGTGATGGGGGTACAACATTTCAATAGCGCGAGGAAAAGGGGTGACTAAATCAACTCGAGTCAACTGCTGCACATAGCTCAACGTGATTATAAGAGGAAAAAGATGTTGAGGGTATAGAGCATAGCCTTGGTAGAGGAACAGCGCGATTCTCTGGCAACACATCAGTACAGATTTGTGCTGCATTGTCACACAATATACAGGACTGTACATGTAGCTGTGCGACTAATATTTCGCCATGCATTACTTTCATTCTTAGGGTACCCCGTAAGAAGACCTTGAGTCTGTGGGGATTGCCCTATCAAAATATGAATACATAATAATAATAATTATTAGGCCAAACTAAAGAAGGTGTGTGGTTCGACTAACATGGACATTTTTTTTACGGGCGGGCGGGCGGATTTTTTTTAAATAATATATATATTTATATTTTAGTACATGTAAATACACTGTATATGTACTGCCTTTAGACACCCAGTACATCGGCATTATCACGCAGTGTTATGCCATACATGTTGTATAAAGGGATCACTTGCTAATACTTTGAAACATTGTGTAGCTCTGGAACGAGAAGAGAATAACTTCAAGCGGTGACTCTGAATGTCCAAATCATCAAGCAAATGAAGAACGATGTGAGTTGAAAGTAAGTTCGGGAACTACTTCGAAGTACAAATTGTACAATGTACCGGTACATGTATTGCTAGTTTGGTGTCGGCGTGCACGAATACATGGGCTTTTTCCATCGACGCTTCCTGTGCGGCTTGCACACATGGAGCAGCAACTTACCGGTACAGGTGAAATATCGTTCCCAATACACGAGGAAAGTGCAATCTCGTCTGTCCTTCATCCCAAAACAGAAGGCCGTCCTTAATCTGGAACGAGGCAATCACTCTCAACCGGACGGTCACTTTAAAATAAGTCTCGCCAGTCTGCCGGTGGTCGTATCGAGTAGACTCTACCAGGGAGTAGTACAATATTGGACTACTCCCTGGACTCTACTACCAGCACAAGGCAGCAGTCGTAGGGTCTACCACTCACTGCACTGCACTGCATGCAGTACAACTACAAGTCAAGTCGACTAGTCCAAAAGGAGCCGCCTGCGTCCGCAGACTCACGCTGCACAGCACGTAGACGTGGACGTGTTCAGTCCACGTACGTACGTAGGTCTACGTCAGTCACACGACAGCCCGCCGAAAAAAAGTTACGGTCGGGCTGAAAAATGTACGGTCGGTCGGGTGAGTCGAACCACAGACCTTCTTCAGTGTGGCCTTATTATTATTATTTTCACCACGGCAGCAGCAAGTATTCTGCAGTACATGTATTCATGTTTCTGAGTCATCACGTGACATGTCAGCTGATCAGCAGCATGTGCCTCCAGGTCTACCACACAGTATTATTGCGTGGTCATTGACGTGACCATGGTGACAGGGAAAAGAGAAGTACAATCATGTACAATGCCTGATACTTGAAACTGACAAGATCAAGAACGGAAGAATCAAGTTTCGACGGAGCTCTATGAGCTATGCCTAGGATACTGTCTAGATGATCTGGGTTGGTAGGACCTGTACAGGCTGTACACATGGTACACATGGCACAGGCTTTACAATGGGAGCAGTGACGCTCACTAACAGTAACACAGTACATTGTATCTTGACAGCTGAAGAAACTGGAGAGACGTGACATTGGATGGGGTCTCATGGTCCTGCGCCAGGCTTGGGGGCAAGTCGTTCCAGAGATTCAGAGAAGGTGAAGCATCGCTGCATTCTTGCGACATTGCAATGTTGCTACACATAACGTTTAAAAACTATCAATTGTGAGTCATACATGAACATGACATGTAGACCATGATCTGCCTCAGGGCACTGGTCACTCTAGTACAATACATGTACACACCACACACAATATGCGCATGCACATGTACATAATATACACTTTCACGTATACATGTACATGTATACATGTATACATGAGATCGGAAGACCAGAGGGGAGAGATGGAGAGACGAAGTGGAGGATTACACCGGCCTGGGTGTGAGCGATGCAGAGGGCAGTGAAGAGGGTGGCAGCCATGGAGCTGTGGAGCCTTGCACGGATCATGATGTGTGCTATGAATTCTCGTCAAGTCAGCTGTAGTATCTAGAGTACCGAGTATCTAGTATCTAGAGTATCTAGTGAGATTGTATCCGTTATTATTGTTAAGGGTATCTAGTGTAATTGTATAACTTCAGCCATTACACACAGCACACATTAGTTCCTTCCACTTTCGACGATCCTGGGCGAGCTGCCTCAGTGCAACTAGATCCTCGTGTGATGTGAGGGAGTTTGTGGATCTGGAATTTTTCAGATCGTTGTTGATGGATCGCGGGAGTGTTGTTCTCGGGCGGCCTCGGAACCCTGAGCTTCCTGGCTGAAAGTATGCTGACATAGCATGCGCAACAAAATTAATGTTGTTTTCTTCGAACGAATATTCCCTCTTTAATTAAAGTGCGCAGACTCCACTGCAGCCAATTCATTAGGATCGATCAAAACACACACACACACACACACACACACACACCATGTACCATGTATACGCCCGTCGCAAGCGAAGCACGCAAATCTGCAAATGCACTAGATGTGCACCCACAGATTTTCTCTTTATAGCAACGATAGCGGATCTGATTCTGATTGAAACAGATCAAGACAAGCGCCAGATAACTGTCCAATCCACACAACTGGCGAAGCCATGTGAATCGACCCCCCAATGCACCCCTGGTCTACACCACACGGAGTACATCGGAATAGGACGACCAAGACAGTACACACACACAAACACACACACACAAACACGCACACACACACACACACACACATACACACACACATACACACACACACACACACAAACACACACACACACACACACACACACGCATGACTGTACACCTTGGTCCTTGGTAACACTGCCATCAAATGGTCACGTGTCCCCTGTGCAGGGGTCGACAGCACTGAGTTCAGCATTGGATCCAGAAACGCCGCTTTACTTCTTGGACAGGAAATTAGCACAGCTATGCAGGTCGAAACCACGGGATGACCTGCAGCAGCGACCGCAGCCGAGACAATTATTATATATCAATTATTATATTATCAGCACAAACCTAAAGCTCCTGCAAGTTTTCGTGGAGCCCCTCGGATAAAATGCCGCGCAATTCACCTTGGCAATGTGATGTAGTGCTGATTCCATAGTAGGTTGGTGCGAGAAAAAAGACCTGCCAGTCATGAAGTGCGGTGTGTCAGAATCCCGGTACTTCGGACTGGCGTACGCACATGTCGTGATCCCAGCAGATCAAATCGACAAAGCCCTGCAGGAAGACTTCTGGCCAGCGGAGGTGCGTGCACGAGAGTGGAGATTCGCCTTGGACAAGATAGCTTCAGCTTCAGCCGCATCATGAATGCCGACACCCCACTAAACCCTAATGCAATCCCATTCCATCCTAGACCACACACCCCTAATTTAGCCCCTTTATCAAACAGCAACAACGGCTTTAGTCTTAATCTTAGAGTAGGGTTCCTCAATGTGTGCCACCTTCTTAATAAAAAGCATGAAGTTGAGGATTTCATACGATCTCAAAACATTGACATCATGATACTGGCGGAAACCTTTCTATCTAGCTCTACCGCAGACAGCTTGCTCAGCATACCTAACCATGCACTTTTCCGGAGGGATCGTCCCGGTCATGGAGGTGGCCTAGCAGCCTATGTCCACGATCGCTTTCAAGCACAAGTGGTGGGAGACCACACCAACATAGAACTTTTGCTACTGGAGATCAGAAGTCATCGAAACCGGATTCTCCTAGGAGGAGTGTATCGACCTCCAGGCACGCCAGTACAATTTTGGCAGGACTTGTCCAACGCAGTTGACACTGCAGCGGCGTCAATGCCATCGTCCCCGCTGATTTTAACGGGCGACTTCAATGTTGACGTAAGCCGGCGCCAAGCCCCTCAGCTCGACAATTTACATCGCTTCTGCGACCAGTTCAATATCAGCAACAAGGTGCAGGACACTACCCGCATTGCCCCCCACGGCAGCAGAACAACACTGGATCTCGCCCTAGCTGTGGATGGAGCGATAACCTCCTGCACGGTTCTCCCTTGTACCATCAGCGACCACTTTGCGGTCGTAATTGACCTACCTTTCAAGTGCACTGTGGAACCTCCTGCTGTCAAGTGCGGTCGTAACCTAGCAAGGATCGATATGAACTGATTCGCTCATGACTTGCATCATTGTGACCTGGAGAATTTTTCAACCGCTCAGACTGTGGATGCCATGTGGTATTCTTGGACTGACAAGATTGTTTCCGTTTTGGACGAGCACGCTCCTGTCCGAACGTATCGGCCTAAATCTTCCTCCCGCACGCCCTGTCCTTGGAAATTACCTGCCCTCCACGACGCTATTCTACTTCGCAACGCAGCACATGGTCGCTGGCGAGCCTCGCCGACTGACATGGATCTACGAACTGTATTCACATCAGCACGAGCCGAGGCTAAGCGAAATGTCCCGACGCCTCAGGGCCCAGTATTACAAGAATCTTCTCACACGGAGTCAGGCAAATGGGCGCCTCACTTGGAAGACAATAAACGAGCTCAGCGGCCGGACCAAAACTCCCACTCCACCCTCTGTCAGTATTGCAGTACTCAGCGAGCAATTCAGTGGAGTAGTCTCCGATCCAAGTAGACCTGTGCAGCTATCCTTACCTTGTGGTCCGTCACCACGGGAACCTTTGCGGGAATTCCAGGCCACTAGTGTTGAGGAGGTATTCACCTTTCTCGTGAGACTCGATGCTCGTAAAGCTGAGGGCAGCGACAGTATTCCGGCATTCATCCTGAAGCATTGTGCAGCAGCCCTCGCCCCGTCGCTGTCCATATTAATTAATGCATCCCTTTCGTCTGGCATTGTGCCCGTCTCCCTGAAGATTGCAAATGTTCGACCCCTATTTAAGTCTGGTGACAAGAACGCATCTCGCAATTACCGTCCCATATCTTTGCTGCCAATAGCATCGAAGATCTTGGAGAAGATAGTCCACAAACGCCTGTGTGACTTCTTACAAACCCATTCACTTTTGCCCGCCAATCAGTTTGCGTACCGGCCACAACACTCCACGGAAGATGCCTTGACCTTGGCCATGGACCGCTATCTGTCGTCAGCAGACCACCAGCTACATACTGGCGCAGTACTAGTGGACATGAGCAAGGCATTCGATAAAGTACGGCACCAGCTCATGATCCAAGATTTGTTTGCTTTGGGTGTATCTTCGACTGTTTTGCGTTGGTTTGCGAGCTACTTCACAGACCGTCGACAGAGAGTAGTTCTGGCGAGTGGGCAGTGCTCGGGCCTTACTGCATGCGAGTGTGGAGTCCCTTAGGGTAGTGTACTGGGTCCTTTGCTGTTTTCAGTATATACCATGGACGTCCATAGCGTCACCAGCCCAGCACACTCCCAGCTGTTTGCGGACGACATCCTTCTCGACACCGCAAGCAGATCCGTAGCAACCCTAAATCAAGTCTTATCAGTTGCTGTGTCAAACTTGGCTGACTACCTACACGGAAAAGGCCTGGTTTTAAACCCTGACAAGACGCAGGTCTTAGCCATTGAGGCATCACGCCGTAGTACCCTGGAACTCAACGTTAACTGCAACGGGACGCCTCTCACCCAGACCACCACTGCTCGCTTTCTGGGCCTACAGATCGATTCCTGTCTTCGGCGGGACGCGCAGGTCTCCAGCATAGTACGTAAAACTTCCCAGAAGCTAACCACCCTGAGAACCATCCGCCCGTCGCTATCTGAACGCCAGTCGCTCCTCTTCTATTCTGCCCTTATACTTCCGGACATGCTTTATGGATCAAACGCGTTCTTCTCTGCCCTCACGGCTCAGCAGCGGCACGAGCTCACTGTCCTCGACAAGCGATGTGTTCGCTGCGTAGCCAATCTGCCCTTCCCGTCCCATACCGCTCCTATATACACTCGCCTTTCCCTGACCCCTGTAATTGAACGTGCCAAATGCAAACTCCGTTTCCTTATGCACCGTGTCCACACCAGCAGCATCAGCCCTCTTCTGAAAGATAGAGTAGCCCTCCAACCTCCCAGTAACACCCGTGGCAATGACAATTGCAAATACGTTGTTCCGCTAACTCGGCGAACATCTGGCGACAGCCGACCATTGGTTTCCGCCGTGAAGCTTTGGAACACCCTGCCACAGGAACTCACGTCCGCTCGTCGTCCAACCCCGTTTAAAAGATTGCTGAAAGTGTTTTTCTACGGTTAATATGGCCGAATAGCACCTCCCTCTGGCATAGGTCCTCATCTTCCTATTTCTCCCTGATTGTTACTTCGTTCGAACTTGACTTGTAATTACCGGTACAAATACTTCCTTTTGACTGTTTTCTCATTTTCGCAAGTGAAGCTTTATCGAGCTACACTTTTTATTCTATCGCCATCATAATATTGGGCATCAATGCCCGTTTGGTTTGCGATGTAAAATAAAACTTCAAACAAAAAACAATGCGCTCTGCAGCAGGGCAGGGCAACCCGCTGCTTCCGGACCGAGTCTGCCGATGCCACAGCCGAGACCGACGCCACTTCAGCAGCCGAGTTGGAGAGACACTTATGCGAACTAGTCCGCCAGCACTCAAAAACCATCTCCCGCACGCATTACATAGTCGGCTGCCGGACTGCTCATATATTGGTTTCCTCCTCTCGGCCAGACACTTGTGGCGATTCTTGTATTTCTGGTGGGCGAAAGTACTCTGGCAGACATCGCAGAACACAGAAGTGTCACGCTGAGCCGATCGCGGTACTGGGTGAGCGGAGGTCGTACCATTCCGCGTGGTCGATGTTCATTGTGGAGAGGTCAGCTCTGACAGAGTCTCGCCACCGCTTCCGAGGACCGCAAGCCGGCCTCGGCGGAAGGAGCGTACCAAACAGGAAGTGGCGCGGAGTTCTATCGCCGTCCATCCTGGCTAGATGGCCTAGCCACTCCAGACGGCGGCGAAGAACACGTGTGGTGATATCCACCGGATCTCGACGACTCCAGGCCTCCAGAATGGTCTTCCTGTTGATGTGGAAGTCCCAGGTGTCTCTTCTACCGAGGGCTAAGATTGTGGAAATGCAGCGAAGATGGAAGGCGGACAGCGCCGCAAGCTCGCTTTCAGTGGCACCCAACACTCCGCTCCGTAAAGGAAAAGAGAAGCCACACATGCATCATACACCATTCGCTTCGTTGCCAGTGAAAGATCGCCATCATCAAAGACAGATCGACGCAATGCTCCGAATGCCCTAGATGCTGACGCTATTCGGGACCGAGTGTCCACTGCGGTGCGGCCACCACAGTATGGATGATGTAGCCTAGGTAGCGAAAGTCATGCACATTCTCGACACTTTCCCCGCCAACCACCAATGGACGACGATCCTCCGGAGAAATGCCGAAGCCGACCGCCATTACTTTGGTTTTTGATAGGTTGATGGTGAGGCCGAAGCGAGTTTCGACGTCCATGAACCGGCTGAGTGCAAGTGTGGCACCATGGTGAGTTGTAGCAATAAGTGCAGAATAGTCTGCTAATTGACAGTCACGATGGATGTTGATTGTGTCAGTCTTCTGGCGTTTGAAAAGGAGAGACGGTCCAGAGTTAGAGGAGACGGGAAGTTCCAATCTCAGGTATGTCCGCAACCTCACGCTGCCACAGCTGGAATACTGCCCATATGAATATATTGAACAATACCGGGGTCATACAATGTACAACACGACAGGTACACACACACACACACACACACACACACACACACACAGCCCTAAGGAGTGAAATATGCAGGAATATTTGACTGCTTAGGTATCGGAACTAAATATTGCGACAGAGCTTTCGGCCATATTTTCAATTTATTGCATTCCCAACTCATCACAACCACGCGCTCTTCAGCCGAACCATACAGACACCAGCAAGGACACTTAGGCTAGGTACATGTATCTTAAATACATGAAGGTATCGCAAAAATCTATGGGAGTCAAGGGAGTGATAAGATAAGTACATGACTTTGTAGTGTTTGTACAGATATTCTGTGCTGCCAGTAGCCCTTTTAGCTTTCCCAAGGGTGCTCTTTTAATTCGCACTTTAATAGTGCTTTTCGCGTCCCTCAAAATATGCTGAAAAGTGCTCTTTTCAGTGAAAACAGGCAAAAAGTGCTCTTTTTTCAGTGAAGCATAGCCATGCATGATACATGTTCAGATATGAACCCAAGCTGAGAAATGAATACGCACTCTTCCATTTATGGGTCCACGAAAGGCAAAACCGGAAGTAAAGTTCAAAAACCCACTTTTTACAGCATTGTGTACACCGGGTACAAGCTTCACCAACTAACTACTTACTTGTTGCCCCCCAAAAAGCGGCGTGCCAAGGCCCATCGAGCACTCGGAAACTGTGATCGCATGCTTGAGCAAACAGATTTTAGCACTTTTTCAGCTAAAAAGCTCAAAAAGGGCGATATTCACCAAAAAACGCTATAAAGGGCGAAAGTAACGGACTTTTCCAAAAAGGGCCAAAAAGGGTGAAAAAGGGGCGAGCACCTTTGGGACAGGGCTAGCTACCGTGAACATACCACCTCATACCTTTCCAGGTGCCGACAACAAGCAGCAGACAAGACAGACTGGAAGAAACTGTGCAGCTCGACACCCCAGGAGAAATCAGTATCAGTAGCTACTACACCTAGCTGATGATGCTCACAAGACAGAAGCGAAAAAACACTGAATTTCTTTATTTAAAGTGCTCTACTTCGCGAAATGTGCTATTATTGTTATTATTTTTATTTTTTTAATAACGAAGGTACGTGTTGGGTCGTAAGTATCCACGCAAACACACATCCAGTCAAAATAAGGCACTTGTCAAAGTATCCGAACGTTTTCGGTCCCTTCTCATCAAGGATTATACAGGGAATGGCTCAAGTTGGAAAGACTAAAACTTATATAGCGTAAAGATATGAGATAACAACACTCGTGACAAGGTGGAAAATTATCAAGTTCAGCACGACACAAAACTCGAAGGAAATAATAATAGTGACAAGAACATAGTGAGCAAATTAAGTTACATTGTCACGTGGTAGATGTGCGTTGCATCTGGCTGTGTTAGAAGCTTTGTATATCCGTAAGTTAGATCCTGAGCTTTGCGTACAGAAAGAAAATGTGTTGTCGCTACAATTGTTTGGTGTTACTCCTCGTCGAGGTGTTAACAATGTAACTTAATTTGCTCACTATGTTCTTGTCACTATTATTATTTCCTTCGAGTTTTGTGTCGTGCTGAACTTGATAATTTTCCACCTTGTCACAAGTGTTGTTATCTCATATCTTTACGCTATAATATAAGTTTTAGTCTTTCCAACTTGAGCCATTCCCTGTATAATCCTTGATGAGAAGGGACCGAAAACGTTCGGATACTTTGACAAGTGCCTTATTTTGACTGGATGTGTGTTTGCGTGGATACTTACGACCCAACACGTACCTAGTATTTAGTATTTTAGTATTTATTGCAACATCTCAAGACTCGGCGGAAACACCGGCCAATATTACGAGAGTGGGTGATTGCCAACCACGGCGATAAATAGAAATAAGGGGAGGGAAAAAGAAAGAGTAGCAAAACGAACAGCAACAACAACTCCGTAAAGAAAGATAATGTCAAATAAAAACAGTGAAAAACACAGAGACGCAAAGGACATGTGGATAATGAGCTATGCATGTCGTAGTAAATAAGGGGCGGCACGGATCTTAAACAGGCGGAGTGAGGTCAGGTCCTTAACTTCTCTGGGTAGAGTGAGCCAAACAGAATAAGCAATAAAGAGAGGGGAGCGCAAAAGAGTGGATGAGTTACACTTAGGGAGTAAGAGCGAGTTTCTAGTTCTTAGAGAAGAGAACCAATTAAAACACATGAGATGAGGTGGGCACAACTCAAGCTTAATAGAATGGACAAGAGAAGCCAGGTGTGCACTGCGTCCATGTGATAACGGGGTTGTGTGAGCGATTTTATAAAGGGCGGATGATGAGAGCATGCGGGGTTGATGGAGGAGAATTTTAAGGATTTTCTTGTGATGTATTTCAAGCTTTGCAGCAGCGGAAGAGGATAACCCAACCCAAGACGTATCTGCATAATGAAATATTGGGCGAAGGTAGGCTAAATAAAAAAGAAGCTTGCAAGAAAGTGGGAGGTAGGAGCAGTGGGGGGAGAGAATTCCTAAGGATTTACTTGATTTTTACAGATATATTCGATGTGAGGTACCCAAGAGAGTGCAGAGTCAATCACAATGCCAAGGTGTTTGTGAGAAGACACTATGTCAATAGGATTTGGAAAGTTGGCATGGATGAGGGTTGTGAACTCCGGCTGGGGCGGGAAGAGCATGATCTTTGTTTTTGATAGATTTGGGGACAACCTCCAGGACGACATCCAGGAAAGAACTTCCTGAATGCCAGCACGCAAGTTGTTTTTCAGGCCAGTGAGGGAAGCTGATGAGGTGAGAAGGGTCGTGTCGTCAGCAAACAGAGACGTTCCAGGGAAGACTGCAGGTAAGTCGTTTACGTAAATTATAAATAGTAGGGGACCAAGAATTGATCCTTGAGGAACGCCCGACAATACTGGCTCTGCAGCCGAGGATGTGCCAAGCACAGTTACATGTACGTACTGATAACGCCCAGAGAGATAAGATTTCAGCCAGGAGAGTGGTTGTTTGCGTACCCTGAATGCATGCTCGAGCTTTGCCAAAAGTCCTCGATGCCAGACGGTATCAAAAGCCTTGGCCAAGTCAAAGAAGCAAATGCCAGCAAGCGCTCTGTTATCCCTATGCTGGCACACCTGCTGCACGATGCGGGTCAGTTGTACCTTCGTTATTAAAGTATTATCCGCCTCCGACTTCTTGTAAAATTATTATTATTATTATTAGGCCATCATTTTTTATATCTATGTTTCGCGTCAGTTCAACTTCCAGAGTCATATGCGAGAGGTGGAAAAAAATAAAAAGTTGCAAAATAATAAAAAAAGGCTCATCAGAGGTGTATGCACTGTACATAGCACAATTCTCGTGCATGGTGTACATTCGAGAGAAAAATCGTACATCGAAGCACAACATCTGGGTTATCAGCATGAGTAAATATTCACTTTGGACAGAGGAGGCAACCGTTGGTGCCCATGCTTCGCTGGATTATTGTACTGAGACTTCAGCAGCGGTGCAAAGAGCTCCGGAACGACGCATCCTCTCAGCTTGAGGCGATCAATGCGGTCTTGTGTAAGCTCATAGAATATTGCTCCCAGATGCCGAACAAACGATTTACCAACGCTGGCCTAGAGGCCATTTCTGAATCCCAGCTTCGCCGCGCCGTATCACAACCAGTCCACACTGATGACTCGCACAGTCGTACACTCACTGTGCATGTTCGATTTTTTATTTTTTTCCGAAAAAAAGTCAAAACGTATGCGTGCGGACGACGCGAAACATTATAAAGTGCCGGATTAGAGAGGGACGACTGTAGTACCATGACCAGATGATGACTACTAGTACTAGTACTACAATGTACAATGTACCAGGCATGCATTGTTATGCATGAAGTGCCATGAACATACCACCTCATGCAAACAATGGATTCCCGGCATGCAGCACACATCGCGTACCGCGGTACCAGTGATGACGTCAGCGTAGTCTGACATGAGTAAAACCTGGCACTGGCAGCATGGCGCATGGCATATATACTGTGCATGTGTCGGCTTGGCCACTGCACTCTCCGGGTAGTACAGTGTACTACCGGTGTAGCCATGCCCATGCCCAGGCCATGGCATATGGTCCGCGCGACGTTGGGTAGATGTAGATGTGCATGATTGTACCGGTCCAGGCAAAAGGGCAGGGCACTGACAGTCTGACATCATGCATGGGCCTGGCCTGGCCCTGGCCTGGGAAAGCATACAATAAGACTCCCTGAGATGTACACTGCACTGACAAGTCTGTACAGTGAGCCGTGAGCTAGGTCGGTGCAGCATGCTGCCTAGCATAGCCGCTAGCGAATAGCCGGCATGGCATCTTCCCTTTGCTGGCGCTGGCGTGTGCACGAGACGGATGATCTGATTGTGTACAACTACAAGAGTAAGAAAAAAATTTCAAAGGCACTCGTCGCGTGTGTGCATCTAGATTCTTGCTGCTGTGAATCGAGCTAGCCTAAACTGAACGTCCGAGGCATTCTTGTGTGTTGGTGTGCTAACTTCTCCTTGTAATGGCTACTTCCCATTGGAGCAGAACTAACGGCCATCGCCTTGGCGCCCCAGGGGAAGACGAATCGACGGCAACGCAAGAAACAGCAGCAGCGGACCCGTTATCCTCTCCGCACCGAGCCAAGGAGGAGTGCACGCTAACAGCGGAGCGTCTCATCGCTGGCATCCTATCATACAATCTGGAGCAAGCGGGCAGTGTAGATCTACCGGAAGGCCTGAGAACGCGAGGCGAGGCCACGGCCGCCGAAGTCACAAACTCCACGGCAAACGCTGCTGCTGGTGTACAAGACGCAAGTTCATCAGCACGACAACAGCCAAGACTGGAACGTGAGCAGCCAGTAGTAGCAGCAGCAGCAGAAACAGTACGACCGCCGCCTGGCAGCAAAGGTAGCAATTTATATCTACTCGTGCTACACCTGACGAAAGACGTTCAGAGAAAATACGATGGCATGTTTCAGAATATGATGGAGGAGCTGCGCCCTTCGGCACAGACTGCATATCCGCAGTTTCTTGGTGTGACGGAGGGCATGTTCCGCGAGGAGATCACCTACGGTCGTATTCTCGCGCTTATTGTCTTCTGCAGCGAGCTAGCGCTGTATTGCATGGAGCAAGCGAGTCTAGGTGCTGAGTTCATCACGAGCGTTCTCGCCTGGTTCGTGCGCTATTACGATGCGAAATTAGCACAATGGATGGCGGAACACAACGGTTGGGTAAGAATTTTGTATGTCGTGGATCGCTGTGCGGCGTCTTAGCGCGTGTGTCCGGCGTGAGCGCACCGCGCTTGTCTCTGCGTACGTGTTTGTTCCTTGGCGTGGTGGTCAGCGCCATTGTTTGTGCGTTGTGGGTCCCTTGCGCCGTTATCAATGAATCCCATTAGTAAAATGCAAAAAGCTTGATCATTGAAAACAGAAAATATTTTTCCGTAAAAAATATCGTTGTTACGTAGTTGTTTGCAATGACATCATGCGGATGCACCTTGTGACGACAGGTGCTGTGTAGACGTACAAAAGTTGTGTAGCGTGTTTCTAACGTGCACATCTGCAGACTAGACCGTTCAATCACAAAGCTTGGAGTTACGAAAGAAAAGCTGCCCATGCACTACAGTGGAGCAGAGCTCTGTGTATGTTCGGCACATTGAACACTGCACTGCAAGGATGCTGATGCAATGCATAGCCATGGGGCAGAAAGAAATCCGACCCTCGAGTCAACAGCAGTGCCGCTTTTCCATTTCGATTACATCATGCACGGATGAAAAACCCGTTCGAGGGCCGCATGAACATTGGCACTGCTTTAGCGTGTGGGTCGGTCTGCTTAAGCGTGTGGGTCGGATTTCTTTAGGCGCGGCTGTAAGTGTATGTGTGTATGAACGTAGCGGTAGTCATAGTTACAGGCGATGGTATCGTGCTGGAGCTGCTGTGTGTCGCATGCCAGACGACGGCATGTCTACACCACTGAGAGAAATGAATCTGTATCCAGCCGCGTTGTTCTGCAACATGCGCCTTGACCACTACTAGTAGAGTAAAGTACCGCCAGAGCGTCCCACCATCTCATCCGTTCGTGGTCGTATTGTGGAGGTTGTCTGCTGTCTGTAGGTCATACGACATGAACCTTGTACACATGTAGCACGTTCTGCAGTCAATCCGTACCTTCGAGAGGTCACAAGCTCCACACAAAACCTGCCAAGCGTGACCTTAGTACACTAAGGTTCTCACATCGTACAAACTTCGTTGCACTCTGCCATACGATTTTCCTTTCTCTGGCTGTAAAATCAAGGTGGGGCGCTCTCGCGAGACGGGGCGCTCTGGCGCTACTTTACGGTAGTACTGCATGTTGTTCTCATGGTACAATGCAAGCCTTGCCTGATACAGTAAAACCTGGTGTAGGCGACCTCTGGGTTTAGCGACCACCTGGTCTTAACGGCCGTTTTTCCATGCCCCAACAGTTCTACACAGATCGTGTGGGACCTGGTTCTAAAGACCACCTGGCTTTAACGACCGCTTTTGCTTGCACCGTGGGGTGGTTGCTTAAACCAGGTTTAACTGTAGGTAACATGTTTTCACGGTGACAGCGTGAAACAAGGCGACGACGCACTAGTGTATGGCAAGACCGAAACTCTACCAACCGGTTTATGGTCGTGGTCAGGTGCACTGTTTCCCATACAGTGCGTTCTCGCCTTGTTCACGCCATCACCGTGAAAACACGCATTATTCCTAGCACCTTTCTCAGTAGGACTGTGTTCATAGCAAGAACATATCTTCCATGCACTCGGCGGCTGCGATTGTCTTGAAAGCTGTTGTGTGGAGAATATTGTTACAGGTCCAGCTTGCCAAGCATGTGGCTAAGTCACTTAGTCATAATTATGCTTGGCAAGCTGAAATTGTTGCCTGAAGCTACGGTTAGGGGACGTCTCCCATCTTCGCCTAGACCATAGGACTGTTACTGTCGAGAGGTCTACCCCTCCCCCCCCCCCCCCTCCCCCACCCCTCCCCCCTGCGCACTCGCATTGGTCTTAGCTGTAGTAATATCAGGACCGCCGGAAGCAGTTTTCACCTGGTCCGGCCATACCTAATTCATGGCATGGTAGCTACAAAGTTGGTCCGGTGTTAGTGTTAATCAGACTGACAGGACAGGTTCCGGCTGGCCTGAATGTGACTGCATGTAGGGAAGTCTCTACTCCCCCCCCCCCCATACACATGCATTGCCATTGACGAAGCTGTAGTAATGTGAGTGTAGGGAAGTCTCTACTCCCCCCCCCCCCCCTCCCAATACACATGCATTGCCATTGGTCTAAGCTGTAGTAATGTGAGTGTAGGGAAGTCTCTACCCCCCCCCCCCCCCCCCCATACACATGCATTGCCATTGGTCTAAGCTGTAGTAATGATAATGTGAGTGTAGGGAAGTCTGCCCTCACCTGTGTAAACTGTTACTTTCTGCGGCTGACCAATCGCCTGTGCCTGTGGCTGTGGTCTAAATGCTGCACCTGACCCATCACACACACATACCCAGGTTTATCGATGACATCATACCCAGTATTCCATGATGTCATGATGTAGTCCCCTGTGTAGTGTGTATGTGGGCAGGCTGTGTAGGCTGAGCAATATAGCTAGAAAGCAATGTGTCTACATGAAGTCTGCTTTGAACCCAAACACCAGAGTCAATAAATTATTGCATACATGGTACATGTCGTGCTGCACACATGCAGTCTGAACATTCCCATGAACACCCGGTCAGTACGTGTTGCACACATGCAGTCTGAACATTCCCATGAACACCCGGTCAGTACGTGTTGCACACATGTAGTCTGAACATTCCCATGAACACCCGGTCAGTACGTGTTGCACACATGCAGTCTGAACATTCCCATGAACACCCGGTCAGTACGTGTTGCACACATGCAGTCTGAACATTCCCATGAACACCCGGTCAGTACGTGTTGCACACATGTAGTCTGAACATTCCCATGAACACCCGGGTCAGTACGTGTTGCACACATGTAGTCTGAACATTCCCATGAACACCCGGTCAGTACGTGTTGCACACATGTAGTCTGAACATTCCCATGAACACCCGGTCAGTACGTGTTGCACACATGTAGTCTGAACATTCCCATGAACACCCGGTCAGTACGTGTTGCACACATGCAGTCTGAACATTCCCATGAACACCCGGTCAGTACGTGTTGCACACATGCAGTCTGAACATTCCCATGAACACCTGGTCAGTACGTGTTGCACACATGCAGTCTGAACATTCCCATGAACACCCGGTCAGTACGTGTTGCACACATGCAGTCTGAACATTCCCATGAACACCCGGTCAGTACGTGTTGCACACATGCAGTCTGAACATTCCCATGAACACCCGGTCAGTACGTGTTGCACACATGCAGTCTGAACATTCCCATGAACACCCGGTCAGTACGTGTTGCACACATGCAGTCTGAACATTCCCATGAACACCCGGTCAGTACGTGTTGCACACATGCAGTCTGAACATTCCCATGAACACCCGGTCAGTACGTGTTGCACACATGCAGTCTGAACATTCCCATGAACACCCGGTCAGTACGTGTTGCACACAAGCAGTCTGAACATTCCCATGAACACCCGGTCAGTACGTGTTGCACACAAGCAGTCTGAACATTCCCATGAACACCCGGTCAGTACTGACACTACACTCTGTGTCACTGATGTGTCTTGCCTAGTGGCAGTAGTGCGTATGCAAACAATGTTCCCATTCTTGCACGCTTCCTTCCTGGAGTGTTGCTGCTGCTGCTCCTGCTGCTGTGAAGTTCACATGCCCATAGTTGTCTGGGTGGCTGACAGATGTGCACATGCACATGCGTGCACACCTGCCAGTTTATGGGGCTGTACTGTTGCTAAAACACCACGACTTCTGCACTAAAAGCTCGCACATGGTGTGGTGATGACAGAGAAGGTGTGTGTGTGGGGGGGGGGGGATGAGTAGCAGAGAATGCAAGCATTCACAGCATGCATTGCACTGCACATGTCATGATGTGGAGCCCCCCCCCCCCCCCCGCCATGTGGATGGATGGGGGGGGGGGGGGGGCTACATGTAGCAGGGCCTGCTCTAGACATTCAACACAGCCCGGTCAGAGTGCATGCAGGCCAGCCGGGTCAAGCCGGGTCAGTCAGATCATCCGGCAGAAAAACAACCAAAAAGCCTGCTCAAAACTTGCAACTGTGTCAAAAGCTTTACTATAGCCTATAGCCAAAGTTACGCTTTTGACTGCCTGCCCCATCGACTTTCAATGTCCTGACTTCTTGCTCGCCGCTGGCCAGATCGCGCTCAAACCAGTTGACCCCAGTTGACCCTGGCCGAGTTTCTGTCGCTTGTAGACTGTAGTGTGTATGGTTGCGCTAGATTTGCAACAGATGGGGTCCGCGAGTCGTAAAATACCGGTATTTTAGGAATCCATTGTCAGTTTGAGACATTTTTCAGCCGGGTCAGACTGGACCCGGTGGTATCTGTTCAGCCAGGTCGTGCAGTTCCCCAGCCGGGCGCGTGACCCGGCTGACCCGGCTCTCCAGCAGGCCCTGATGTAGTAGCAAGAGTGTATGACTGCCCAAGAGTGTGCAACTCCGCATATGGGGTCTCTGACAGCGAAAACTCACATCATGTGTCTCAGGCACGTTTCGTACTGCGTACAAATGAAGGATAGCGTGCGCGCAATCCGAATGTCTGCCATGATCATGCTGGGGATTTGCAGTGAGTTTCTGTCAGAGAGTGCTTTTTTGTATTACTCCGCTGCTCGCTAAAAACGGGCTGGAAACGTACAACTGGGACACTGCACCACGTGATGTGAGTTTTCGCCGTCGGCGAACCCCTTGGAAAGGGTATCAGGAGTTGCATACTCTTGGGGGGTTCTATACTCTTGGTAGTAGTGAGTGCAATGGTCTGGGAAAATGGGAAAGTGACCAACCAGTGCAGCCTGTGTTGTATTGTATTTTATTATTTTACTTGGGCATTCCCAACAGACCCTAAGGTCTGATGTTACAGGGTGCCCAAGATGAATGAAATTGTGTTGTGTTCAAGTGTGAATAGCCACAACGTGTGACAAAGTGTGCTGGTGTGACGAAGTGTGCCGGTGCAGATTCCCCGGTGTACATACGACATACAGTCAGACCTCGCCTAACCGCACACATCCATTTTCCACAAACATATCCGGATAGGCGAGGGAACCGGATCCCGGATAATCGAATCGGTAACCAGCTATTTTCTTCCGGATGGCGAGGGATCCGGATA
>NC_088645.1:41228981-41296481 GCF_964019385.1 Sycon ciliatum | reverse complement strand
TGTGTATTGGTGGTCGATTCACATGGCTTCGCCAGTTGTGTGCATTAGACAGTTATCTGGCGCAAGTCTTGATCTGTCTCATTCAGATCTTGTTCGCTATCGTTGCTATAAGAGAAAATCTGTGGGTGCACATCCAGTGCATTTGCAGATTTACGTGCTTCTCTTGCGACGGGTGTATACATGGTACATGGTACATGGTGTGTGTGTGTGTGCGTGCAACATGTGGATGGTACGATGCAGCCCAGAACCGCCCGGAGTGGCGTGCCATTGCCCGTCGACCACCCAAGGCACCCTCTGCTGCTGGCTACGGTTGCGCCTGCGGCCGCATGTTCCGTCGAAGCGGCGACCTGAAACGCCATCAGTCATTCGGTTGTGGACTGGAGAAAATAACAATGCACTATCATTGCTACGCAATGGGCAAGGTCAAGGTCAAGGCGTGTGTGCACGCATACTGGCTATAGTGTACGGTGGCCATCGGTAACTGTCTCGGCCGTCCTATTCCGATGTGCTCTGTGTGGTGTACACCAGGTGTGCATTGGGGATCGATTCACATGGCTTTACCAGTTGTGTGGATTTGGTAGTTATCTGGTGCTAGTCTCCATATGTTTCATTCGGATTTCTGTTGCTATAAGAGAAAATTTGTGGGAGCACATCCAGAGCATTTGCAGATTTGCGTGCTTTGATTGCGACGGGCATACAATGTATTATGTACATGTATAATGGTACATGGTGTGTGTGCCGGTACGTGTGTTTGTTTGTGCGTGTGTATGTGTATCTGCTCAAGGGCATACATGTTATCTACATGTAAGCCTGATTTTCAATGTACATGTACAATCATGACTTGTACATGTAAGCCTGGTTTTAGTGTTGACACACATACATGTAGAAATACCTGGTTTGAATAGAAGCCTGGTGTGAATATGCCTAGCCCTCGCACCAGCTTCTACGGGAATAAGCCCGGGGTTAATACGCAACAATTACATTACGGTATGTCTGATTGCCATTCTGTGATCATGTCTGATTGCCATTCTGTGATCATGTACGTCATGTACATTGTGTATACTGACATGTCATGTGCACATTGACAGGCAGCCTGACCTGCTGTGTAGTGTGTACTGCTGACTGTCAGCATTGATGTCACAACAATGATGTCACAACAATGATGTCACAGGAATGATGTCACAGGAATGATGTCACAGGAATGATGTCACAGCAATGACTCTTGAAGTATTGAGTCTTGAACACTACAATGAGCGACTCAGTGACTCCAGAGTCCAGTGAGCAGTTCCTTGAGACCTTGACACTAATGAGTACTAAATGGGTAATTCTGACTATTGGACAGCAGTTCTAAATGCACAAAAAAAACTCAATTCAAAACAGACAACACCTACATGTATACACCAGTTCACCGCACCACATGACACTTGTTCGAAATATGATATGAGCATCATGTACAGTGCACACTTACAGTCGACAGTCACGCATATTGCTGTTAGATTGACAGCATGAAGTAGGGTGGAGGACACTGTTTCATGCTGTCAAACTAACAATACGCGTGAACTATAACAAGGTTTATCAGATACATGACATGTACTGGTTTTGAACCAGTGTTAGCCTTAGGTTATAATAATACGTTCAGTCATGTGAAGTGTGAAGTGTACATGTAAGCTGCACATGTACACATGCATGGTGATCTTCGGCAATCGATCTACATGATTGTACAGGTGGATTCCTGGTAATTCGAACCCCAGAATGCCAGGAAAAAAACTACTAATAATCCGGACATTCTAATTATCCAAATGTGTACATGTACCAACACCGCATTACGTATGTCAAAATGCCCGGGGCATGGACACACAGAGTTGCAACGCACCTCGGACACAGATTTAGGGGACACTGAACTGCCTGCGCATGCACACCAAACTGATTTGAAGAAAATAAAGTGAAATTCTATTATTATGCTTTGCTTATTTCGAATTCAAGTATCAGCACAAATCCCACACACGTTCTATGTAAGTGGATTCCGTGGGACTTCTAATTAACCGGACATACCAAGTTCGAGGTTCGAATTATCAGAAATTGTTATGTGGAAATCGGTTGCAGAAGAAACTTCTAACTTAAAAGTTCTAATTTAAGCCATATTCCAATTATCAGGATTCCACCTGTATTTTGTTCGGAACATCCCTAGAATGACTGGAGGATGTTTCCCGTGTGCACCCAAGCCAAGTTCGCGAGCCAGTGCAGGGGCATCGGAGGGTATTTTAGTGTGTACGGTCAGCCATCTGAAGTACAATTTACTCTTGCGAGCGCGGTGGCTGAGCCGGAAATTTCGGAAATTTACATCCCAGATCAGTGTATTTTATTGATTCACGGGGTACCTGGGGCATAACGTGGTACGGTCAATACCGTAGTGACCGTACCGTGTCCGACGCCCCTGCAATGAACGCAGTGGATTCCGTTCCAGTTCCATAACCTTCGAGCAGGCAGGACCGCGCTTTCCAGCCCGCGCAGTTTGATCTGTCATTGGTCGACTCCAAGGCGACAATCACGTGACATACGGGAACTAACTTGTTTCTACTGGTATGCGCTTCACTCATCATCAGAATCATGTCATCATCAGAATCATGTCATCATCAGAATCATGTCATCATCAGAATCATGGCCCGTGCTATATTTACATGTAATGATGTATGTACATACTCAGCGGATCTCACCACACCTGCAGGTAGACTACACAACGTGCATGTACATGACTTTTCAAGTCTTGTGCTAGTACTAGTACTAGTAGTAGTTGCTCTCGGGCAAGTGCCTCACTGCAACCCTGCACTCAGCAGCCTCGGGACAGGATAAGAAGTCAGAACAGGCGAACGGAACTGCTGTGTACTGCATGCACACATGCATGCGGACATTACACAGACTGTCAGTCATTGCATGCGTAGCGTTACCGTAATTCCACGCATATACCGTATTATCTCTAATATAAGCACGGTCCTTTATTTTTTCAATGTACCTCCGCCCCGTGCTATTAATGGAGACGTTCCTTTATTGGAGACTGTTCCATTATTATTTCAACCTCTTTTCAGAGGCTTGTTGCTATGCCAAATTCATGTCAGACACACACATTTCAGGGTTTTTTCGCCGGTACAGATAATGAATTTACACAGTGTGCTTACCGTATTTCCACAAATAGTAGGCCGGTCTACTATTTTTTCAACCTCGTCCTAACCCGGCCTTATAATCGAGGACGGTCTTGTATTCGAGGACGGTCTTTTATTCTTTCGACCCAGTTTGACCCCGGTCTTCTATTTTTCGGCACACAGTTTTACCCCCATTCTTCCATTTTCTTCTACACAGTTTGAGCACGGTCTTCTACTTTTACCCACAGTTTGAGCAAGGTCTTCTATTTTTAACACAAGTTTGAGACTCATTTAGTAGGCCCGGTCTTCTTAACGGAGCCGGTCTTTTATTTTTTCAATCGCCCCGTGCCCCGGCCTTGTATACGAGGAAAGTGTTGTATACGAGGACGGACTTATATTTGCGGAAATACGGTATAATGGAGACTGAGCACTTTATTTTTTGAATGCCGCCCCAAGGTGTTCTATTATTGGAGACGTGCTATTATTGGAGACTGTGCTTATATTAGAGATAATACAGTAGGGCCCATAAGCCCATTGGCCTATATGTGAAACAATGCAGTTTGGGGATTAAAATAATATCCAGTAAAACATGCTCGTTTTTTAGCCCATGGGCCAATATTCGAATTTTGAAGGTTCACGAAAAGTACAAGTCCGTGCTCATAGTGGGTCTACCATACTCTACTGGTAAACTGCACTGACCTGCTGTACCATGGTAGGAAGAGTCCATATTGTGAAAAATTCTACTTGACACGTGAGTTGCATTTGTGTCTGTTTATTAGCCCATGGGCTTATAAACGAAGGTGGGCTTATATCCGGATATAGGCCCGTGGGCTTATATGCGCGGAATTACGGTATGCACTCAGCACAGACTCACGTCATGCACGCACGGACCACACATTAGTCTTTGCGTACATGCCTTGTGAGGCTGCTGTAGCCATGGTAGCTGTAGCCATGGTAGCTGTGCATGTCTGTGCATGTGGTGGAACTGGAACGTCAAGGATCGAGGAAGTAAGGTTACGTTGTTGTTGTTGTTGTTTGGTTTTATTTAGACAACAACAACGTTACTTCCTCGATCCTTGACGTTCCAGTTCCACCACATGCACAGACGTTAGTTCGAAGGCAAGTATTTTTTACTGAAATCACGCGCTAGAACATTTTGGCCTTTGGGGATCCGGGACGGATGAAGGGTTTGCATACCGGTAGCCGGTAGCCGGTAGCCCTACACAACCCCACACATACACTGCTGGCAACTGAAATCCGACCCCCTAGCGTCTCGTACGAATCGCTAACGCGGCTAGCGCACCGCTAGGGGGTCGGATTTCAGTTGCCAGCACAGTCTGTAGTAATACTAGTACAGTGTATGATACAGTGTACAATGGTTGTACATGACTTGTATTGATTTTCGGAAGACAACGGCTCGGGCTGCTTTCTTATCACCCAGGCCAGGGAGTCGTAAAATACCGGGGTATTTTACGACTCCCTGGCCCAGGCCCCTTTCTTTGAAGACATCTTTTCTTCTTTCGCTTTGAGAATCTGCCATGCCCGAAAATGGTGACTCAGACGGAGAGTTATTCGCAGCAGAAAGAAACCACTAAAAAGCAAAATAATTAATTCAGAATGTTGCTGGTACAGTACTATAAACTGATATTACTTACTTGGTCAATGTTGGGAGATGATTGCCAGGTACTAGGTACACAATCAGGCACATGTACGTACAATCGACCTTCTCGAGCAAAGGAAAACCCGAATTTCGGGTTGGTATACACTGTTATAATTATCGAAGCTCGAAGCTCCGATACGCAATCGAAACGACTCCCGGTCCCTGGTAGATCTACGATCCCTTGCCTCGCGTGATACATCATGTCCATGCTCAGAATACCGTGTCCATCCAGTCATATCCTTTGTGTCCATGCACCCGTAAACATGGCAAATCAACACGTTGTCTACCTTCACTTCAGGCTTCATCACCGTCGAGACGCAGATTTTGCGTACATCACTACTATCATGTAGCTCCTCATTCATCAACCAGTACACAACTATTACTTACGACAAGTACAGACCCAGGTCTCTCTGGGCCGTCTGGCCTAGCTGGGTAGGCGCAAGTGCCAAATACTGCATCTGGCAGGCACTGAGATTTCGATCGGCTGGAGACTGGACTCGCAGATCTACGAGTCGTAGTCGTAGTACAATGTAGTGTCAATCTCGTGCATGCACATGTCGTTTCTTTGATTGATCGGATCGCTCGCTGGCTGAATACGGCGAGGTCGGTGGTGAGAAAGGCGTTGAGTCCTTGGACTCGAGCTTCAATCGCTCAGGAAGTTTGTAGATCGCACCTAGTGTTGGGGGACGGCGGCAGAGGGTTCCATTTGTCAACACTCTGCACCGCGCTGGGCGCAGCCCCAATCAGGTGATGTTTATCGCTGCGGCATTGGAACAGAAGGCATGTTTTCCGCTTTCCGTCGCCAATGCCCGCTAGCATGTAACACCAAAGTAAGTGCTGCGAGAAGCAGTTTGAAAAAAAAACTTGCTTCTTCCTGCGTTCATCTGATCCGCGTGCTCCTGCGCTAGGGACATCGTGATAGTGTCGAGCTACCGTGCATGTTGTGCCGTGCATGCAGCACGCTGCAAAACATCCTCCGCTCTTTGTAGATAGCGACGATGGCTGTGGATAGCGTGGAGCAGATGGATGAGATTTGCATCATTCTTCCAACTGGCCAGAAAAAGTTCGTCTCTGGTCTGGCGTACGACACTCGCTGCTCGGATATAGTCGCTGCTGTGCTGGAGTCTGTTGAGCTGCCAGATATGCCGCTTCTCTACCTTTGGGAGTGCTGGCAAAGCTCGTCGCGACTCGTAAAGGATGACGAACCAGTGCTCCCCCTGCTCGCACAGTGGGGCGAGTTTGTCGGAGATGTGCGCTTCGAGCTGCGCCCGTTATCCTGCGTCGAGGCGCGCAGCGTGCGCTGGCGTCGATCGGTGGAGCGGTCGAGACGGCGGCTGGCGCTCGGCGTGAAGCATCGCAGGAAGCAACAGCAGAGCGTGCGCTACGCGTCGCGACACGTGTGGCGATGTGTGCAGCGGTGCAGATCTGCGTACTGCCCTGTACGCGAAATGCGGGAATCGCTGGCTGAATCGTGGGGGCTAGAGGCGGAAAGACTGCAGGCGAAGATCGACAGTCTCATTAATCAGGAAAGGGAACAGCTGAAGAGAATACATGAGATGTTTGACGAAGAGTTTGCCCTGCAAGAAGAAATAGTAGACGCAGAGGGTGTGATTCAGCTGATACCGTACAACGAAGATGACGACGACTTGTTGGAACTAACGGCCAGTCCAAGGGACCTGGCCTTGGACACCGCAGACCCAGCCGTAGCAACGGCGGCGACTGACCTTCAGGACTCCGCTCAAGCGTTAAGAGACGAAATTGCTGCGCTGCACGAGCAGATCAAAGTGGAGACGGAGGCGCTCGCACACGGCCAACTCCAGCTGGCCTCCCTGGGCGACGAAATAGTCGCCGTGGACGACGACTTGCGAGTGGCGTCCAAGGCGGCGCGGAGAATGAATGACGTCATGCTCGACGCGGTGAGGGAACGGACGGGTGAGCTGTCGCTGGAGAGTAATGAAGGCGGTGATAGCAGTGACGGTCTCCGAATACCTACTCAACATCTAACCGCGGTGAACGGCGATACACCAGCCAAGGTGAACCCAGTCAACGATGCTATCGCCAAGGCAGTCCCGGTCAACGATACGCTTGCAAAGATGACCCCGGTCAACGATATGCTTGCAAAGATGACCCCGGTCAACGATACAATAGCGAAAGCAATGCCAGTGGAAACTGCAACGGCAACTGTGGTTGCAGTCGAGGGCACAGCGCCGATTACAGCCGCAGTTCGAACATCGCCATGGTCCTCGCCACCACCAGCATCACCGCCTACAGAACGACCTCCTCCGCCGAGACGCTCGTCATCGCACGAGAAATTCCGTCTCTTGCAGGAGCGACAGGGCAAGAAGGCAGCAGCACTGATGACATCATCCATTATACCATCAGTGACATCATCAATGACATCGTCAAGACCGGATTCCAGCAGCAGCAGCAGCAGCGGTACTTCGGTCTCTCTGAATGATTCTGGCAGAGGCAGTGGCTGCAACGAGGGGCAGGCGGGGACAATGGCGGCAGTCGTTGGCGTAAGGCCGGCCGCCGGACACAGCACTTCTACTAGCAATGACAAACATCTCCAGGAGCAGGAAGAGCAATCGTACACACACGTAGATAGTCTAATACTCCATCAGAGCCGGCACCCAGCTCAGAATGCCAACAAACGGAAGCAATCGGCTAGCAGTAGTAGTAAGGATAACGCGCCGCCGTCTGACGCAACCACCGCCGCTAGCAGTGCCCCACATCCCGCTACCAACACCAGGCCATCACCAGCGTCAGACACAGCCGCAGTCCGACCGCGGTTATATGCCGACGCCAGTGGCAGCAAGCAGGCAGCAGCGACGGCGAACGCCATCACCAGCAGCAGTAGTGGAAGCACGCCTTCTGCCGAGACGAGCCGTAGAGCGAACAGACCTCCTCTAGTGAACCAACGCCCTGTCACTACAACTACCACTACTGCTGATGTGACTTCTACCACTGCCAAGACGACAGAGCACAAAAAGACGCTGCCGATACCGTCGCAGAAGAGCCGAGCAGCGTTTAGCGCACAGTACGCGCTCAGAGCGTCAGAATACGGCGCTGACCTGGAGTACGACGAGGATGACGGCGTGAACGGAAGTTTGGTCTAGTCTTGCTCGGCATTACCGACTGTATGGGGTTGAGTGTCCTGCTGTCTGGCTACACTGGTCAGAACCGTGTGTGTGTGTGTGTGTGTGTGTGTGTGCACGCACGCTTGAGTTTGTGTTCTGTTATATTTGAATGTGTTGTTCACCGGGTCAGTCTCTCTCTCCCTCTTTCTCTCCCTCTCTCTGTCTCTCTCTCTGTCTCTCTCTGTCTCTCTCTGTCTCTCTCTGTCTCTCTCTCTGTCTCTCTCTCTCTCTCTCTCTCTCTCTCTCTCTCTCTCTCTCTCTCTCTCCTGCTCTACGTTGCCCTGGATACATATATATCTCCGGAGATAATCCCTACTCTATAGACCTTGTTTCCATGGTTATGCGACCATGGCACAATATCATTCGTTGTGGAGTTGACGCAACATTCTGAAGTATGATCGCTACAATATGTCCACGGTTTTGTGCCGAAATCATACCATTTCCTCGCCAAACCCTTGATTTTGAGCCGCCGGCCCACACGCAGTATTTCGTCACAGGCGTCCAACAAATCATTCCAGTGGTCATCTATTTATTCGCCACCAGTCATACTATCTCACTACCATGCACCCCTCTCGGGGGGCCCTTGCTTGCTTATTAGTGCATCCATAAGCAGCAGTTCAGTGTTGATGATCCTTTTTAGCGGTATTTTAGTAACGGGTTTTATTCCCGGTTTTGTTGAGCGGATGCAGTATCTGAATGTTGATTGTCTATGGCAGCTATTCTGCTGAATTCATCTCACAAGAGCATCACCTTCACAGGGAAGCTAAGTTATTGTATTCAGTCAAGTACCTCAAGTGTTTCGATACGACTACAGACTTCATTTTCTGGCTCTGCTTGGTGGACATGTCAGTGTAGTGTAAGCGTGTTGTCTTTAGACGCATCCGCCTGCTATTGACGGGATCTCTGTCTCTCTCTCTCTCTCTCTGTCTCTCTCTCTCTCTCTCTCTCTCTCTCTCTCTCTCTCTCTCTCTCTCTCTCTCTCTCATCACAGGCGTGACGTTCTTATGCATGAACCACATGGCATGTTCCTTGTGGCACACGCATGCTTGAAATGTCTGTCTGCTACTGTCCTGGACATGGAAATCCAGTAGAATGACCGGGGCCGGCGCCCTCAGTGCGTACGCAACGTAACGTCGTTGCACGCAGTGTCATGCTGATCCGATTCGACCAGCGCGCTGCATGCACTGCATATGTACCGCTTACCCACGGCTGCATGGCCAGCGCCCTGGGGCCGCTAGACGCGCCACCGGATTTCCATGTCCACGACAGTATTATAATTTCATGCAGTGGAATATTAGGAGGTTATGATGAGTTCGTATTTAGCAGTTACTTACACCGTTGCACTGGTCATGCTCTAGCCCGGACCGAGGAGAACGAGCATAGAAACACTACAATGTGAAGACTTGGCCTCTGTCTGGTGTGTCTGGTGTGTCTGTTGTGTCTGTTGTGTCTGGTGTGTCCGTTGTGTCTGGTGTGTCCGTTGTGTCTGGTGTGTCCGTTGTGTCTGGTGTGTCTGGAGTGTCCGTTGCCTGTCTGGTGTGTCCGTTGCCTGTTGAAACCACACCGAACAGTCAGTGCCGGGATGGCTGGCCGGATACTCCGAGATCATGCACTGTACGGTCTTGACTCTGGAGCGCGTGGGTGCACACACACACGCATAGGCGAAAAGGAGGAACTGACCAGGATGCACCACACATACGGTACGCGTAGAGCTTCATGCAGGGGCCTTCCGAATCTAAGTTGGAGAGTGGCTGGACAACTACATAACTACATAATTGCACATGGGCACACTCGCATCGGGGTATCGGGCGGATAGTACAGAATTACATCCTACACATCCATTCCCCCACCAACCATCACCACCCACTCAAGCTGTCCAGATATTATTAAATGTTTAAAACATCGTTGCATCGCCGGTACAACAGAAAGTCTTTTCGTATCATAATTAAAAAATCTCTGGAAGCAATGAAGGACGTGAGTAAAAATCAGGGAGTAGTAAAATACCGGTATTCTACTACTCCCTGGTAAAAATGGTAGAAGTGAAAATAAAGCAGAAAAGAGATTTTGAAAATGGCAATACCAGTATGCACGCGCAGTGGCCACAGAGGTGGAGATGACAACCAAACTTTCAGTGGTAAGAAAAGTGCAGAATACGTAGCATGATGGCACTAGTGCTAAACAAAGGTCTCCACACACACACACACAAACACACACACACACAGACATGCACACACGCACAAACACACAAACACACACACACACAGACATGTACACACATGGGTTCATGCCCGGATCTCCAGTAGATAATTGTATTGACGCTCGACAGACACGCCTGACACAAGGAAAAGTCAGGACGGAAGACGTCTGCGAGGCAGAAGACCAGCTACCTGGACAAACAGCGGCAGGACAAGAAGCTCACCACGCACACTCGCACAAGACGGCGTCAACACTCAAAAACATCGAGAACAATAGGAACAAGAGCAAAGCAGACGAAAACAAGTCCCCGCCTTTGTGGCAAAAGCGGCAGTGCACGGCAATAAGTTAACTGTTATCAGGAGGAAACCTCTCGACCACACCGGCTCGCGTGATGTGTAGGGGTGCGGCACTGCTCAACGCACCGTGGAACGACAAGAGAGGACAAGCGCTTGCCTACGAGCGGCTTGTACCGCTCGGTGAATACCACCAGACGTTCAACAAGTGTGCGACATCACAGCACACCACATCGTGCGGACCACACGGATCAGGATGGCAGTAGCAGCGGGGCTGCAGCAGCTAGTCGGGTTCGGGAATACGGACAAAATCTTGGTATGAATGATAGACTGCGTAGAGAATGCTTGCGAAGGCTAGAGCGCACCCTGCTGCCTTGCCGATCGTTGCCATGGTGTCTTGCCTGGCGCGCTCTTCTGCTGGCAGCTTGCCAAGATCTCCATCGCAAAACTGGCAGAATCCAACCTGGACGCAATAATTATGATGTTTGCACGTGCACACAGACACAGACACACACACACACACACACACACACACACACACACACACACACACACAGGCACTCACGCAGGCACTCACACACAAAAAACACACAGGATAAGAACAAAGGATTTAGGATCTACTATGTTTAAGCTAAACCGCTGGCTTCTGCAGCTGGAATAGACACCACCCCTCCTGCCTCTACCCAGCAGAACGCTTGGGGGTCACCGCAAAGGTTTGTTGTTGTCCCTGAAATGAACATGGTTCATTTCGCTTGGAGCCCTTCCCCTCCCCCTGAAATGAAGGCAGCTTGCTATGCTGGACGACGGAAATTGCATGAACATGTGTTTTGTACAGCGAAGGTCGACTTGCGATTTCGGCTCCCCTCCCCCAATGAATGATGTTGGTTTCAGGGACGGCAAAGACCTTTTGCGCCAACCCCTTATAATCACATGCTATGTCCAAATCTCTATCCTTGACATTGAGCACTCTCTGCAGCTAGAGGATCAACGGGTTGTTTTTATTTGTATAACATCTCAAGATGCATATTCAGAAAACTGCTGCAAACCCTGGGCAGGAAAATCTTCAATTTGGCCAGAGAGTCGTCATCGTACTGGTTTTTGCTGTGAGCCTCCCATAGGTGACCATAAGGTCAGTGGTGCAAACCTGCTTTTGGCTGCTTGCAAGTTTCCTGTCGGCAAACATCCCAGTCGAAGCCGTGTGCTTCATTGCAAGTTGCAACGGTTGAAATGTCCACAAATTCAGCGACTGCAGCCCTTGCGACTACTCATATGTGATAAGCAGTTTTTGGCTGCGAGAGACACAAGGCGCATAAACTACCCCCCCCCCCCCCCCCCCCCTCAAAAACTCATTGTGAGTAGTGCTTTCACGCTTGCGCCTGTGCGGGCGCCTGCGTGCACACACACATACACACACACACGCACACCATACACACATATATACACACACACGCACGCAAGCAGCGTAACAACATTCAACGCCACCACCACCAGCGCCGCCACAGTGTAGAAACAAAACAATTGCAACAGCTGGCAGTATGTCACTTACCCATCCGCCTAGGTTGATGAACGCCTTCTTCCACTCTGTCACTATCCACTCGTACACACATTCAGCCGCAGTCCTGGCTAACTGCAACACGTCAGCGCCGGCGCGCGACTTGCGAAATATTAGCAGTGCACAGAAAGCTAAGAACGACACGAGGTGGTACCAACGAAAGTTAGTTCCTCTGAACCTGTTCCAGATTTTCCTGATTGTGTCTCTCAGTTTGTCGACCCTATGGTTCATGAGAGCGTTCACAGCTTCCTCCAGTTCCTGGCGATGGTCCCGGATTAGATCACCTACAACTGCGATTAGCATGTTCACAAGGCCCGTCTCTTTTTCGGCACCGTTTCCAGGCTCTGCCGCGTCTGCTTCGCCTCCATCCACAGCGTCTTGCCCATCGCCACTGCCCCCAGCAGCAGCACTATCAGCATCTCCACCACCAGTTTGACCTCCGGCGACTGGCTGCCTCGCAATATCCTCCACCGAGTCAATGAGTCTTTTCACGACCACTTTTATCAGGGATTGCTGAACTACATCCACGAAGCTAGCATCGTTCTCGGGATCCCTGTAGTGGAAATCATCACCCGTCGCACTAGCCATTGCTAGCAGCTATGGTCAGATACGTTGCTTCTACTCCACACGTCTTACCGCGACCAGCCTTTCTCTACAAGTACAAGACTTAGTCCTCTCCGGTTTTATCTTCTCGGGTCTAGCTAGCTACATGTAGCTAGCTCGCGAGAAACTAAAATTTCTAATTCTAGCTCTCGGTACAAAAAAGAAGAAGTATTTATACAGTACTACTAGTTTGATGACT
Source organism: Sycon ciliatum (assembly GCF_964019385.1). NCBI lineage: Eukaryota > Metazoa > Porifera > Calcarea > Leucosolenida > Sycettidae > Sycon > Sycon ciliatum. The sequence continues at coordinate 41,283,701 of NC_088645.1, read as the reverse complement.
CACATGTGCACAACTGACACAAGACCTCACAAGTGAGTCAGGCCGCAGGCCAGGGCAGGCTAGCTCCACTGACTCACTTGTGAGGACTCTGCATTCGCCACTACAAAAAAATTGTAAGGTGTAAAGGCATAGTGGTGGCCTGCGGAAGCGAAGGCTATAGAGTATAGTATAGCTTGTGTGTGTCTGTCAACTTTCTGAACAAGTGATGCTTGTAGGGCCTGGTACATGGTACATGGTCAGACTGCGGCAAAATCGAAATAATCCTAGGATTATAATCCGAATCTCCATAGTAACTTGCCGCCAGAGCGGCAAAAGCGAGAGTTGACGCTCCAAAAAAAAGCAAGAACGGGCCACGCTTTTCCGCTCCAAACAGGATTTGACGCTGATACGCCATTGACGCTGATAATCACTGATTTTTCCATCTCGATATCGAGGAGCTAATTGGCCACGGACAACAACAAAACTCATAAGGATGGTTGCAAGGATTGCACTGAAGGTGTTGGCGATCCCAAGGTGAAGGAATTTGACGTCGTTCGTGGAGATTACCACTTGACGCTCGAAATAATGAGAAATAATGAGGTTTATCACATGTCACGTGAGTGTTTCCTTGGATCGGGCCAATCACTGGTCTGTATGAGCGGGCAATAAATCAGTCCAACGCCCGCGTCCAAACTGACCAAAGCCCGTCGTCAGTGACAACCCTGACTGAGACTGTACGCGTGAAATCTACGGGATGTGAACATGGCCTATATATGGTATATGGTGGGCATGGTGACTGTACGGCGCGCAGTGTGACATGTGAACGCGTGGTCGAAAGTGGCGATCTCAGCTTTCCTCGCGTGACTACGACGACTCTGTAGAATGCAGGGAGTAGTACAATACCGTATTGTACTACTCCCTGGTAGAATGTACGACTCTACGACGAGTCGCAGTGTAGCATTGAGACGAAGATGGAATTCTTTTTTGAGATGGACATCCCGGCAATGGACATGGCCTCGGACGTCTGCCGTGTGGTGCTTGCAGGGATCATTTGTTCAGTCATGTTGGCAGCCTGACCGTCGGTAAGCTTTTGGATAAGATTCAGTTCTGCTCGAAGTGGCACTGTGATCACAAACAATTATTTGAAATAACACAAATTCAACTCAGCGTCGTGCGTTTTCAGATCCTCGCAAAGTCACTGCCTGTGTGTGGTCTTCATGTGCCACGCAAAACTCTTACCAGGCTCATTTGTCCTCTGCCTTCACCTTTGCTTGAACAACAAACACAGCAATTCAGGAATGTTTTGCAATGAAAAATACAGCTATCTGGAGCTGAAAAAAGAAGAAGAAAAATTGTCCTCAGAATTACACACCAGGGAGTCGTCAAATACTTGCACTTGTTGCAGTACTGTATTTGACAACTTCCTGATTATTATTATATTATTATACGCATTCCCGCGGCAGCGTCAACCAAGCAGTTATGCTTGATCCACACGTTCGCTTATCCTGGACATTGAAACAAAGCAGATGTAGACAGCTCCTAGAGAATGGGGCTCTACAAAACCAATGATCGAAGTTAGTCCTTCAGTAACATGGAGCGTCATAAAATTGGTCTCATTGGAAAAATGTCATCACTATTGTCTCCTCATGTAGCATCATGGTCAATGGGTGGCCAGATAATTATACGTATGAGGTTGAGTTGCCAGATAATTATTAAAAGATTCAAATAGTAATATTATTATAGAATGGTTGTTATGAGTTTATAGGGGTGCCATGGCTGTTTCTACTCGTGACGAGGGTGTGCACAAACACTCTTCACCAGCGCGTTCCATGCTGGACGGTCCACAGCAATCCGCTCCAGACGGCGCAAGCCCGCAGCAACTTCCTGATACACATGTAAACATGAAGAAACTCTTTGTGGTAGCACTCTTAATTTTTCAACTGAAATTATGATTCTGCTGTATTTATTGTCGTTGCCATGTCTATTGCTATGACGATGCGGTGCCGGCACTTTTTTCTGTCTCCGTCTTTCAGTACTGTATACTCTCTGATGGCCTGTAGCAGACTTTTTGTTAGGGTGTAGGAGAAATATCTTCATTTTTCCTGTTTTGATAATGATAGCACATCAATATACATTGTGGTCATAATGTGTTGGCATTTGGGCCAATTTCACCAGCAGCCCAATGGTCTGCTCTGTGGACCATGTGATAAATTCGTTATCGCATGGTTGCTGCGGGCCTAATGGCATATTATTGCCCCTCGAGGTTAGCCCTCGGGCCTACGGCCCTCAGGCTAACCTCTCGGGGCAATAATATGCCATAAGGCCCTTGCAACCATGCGATAACATATACTTTTTTTCAAATTTGAGTGCGGATGCAGGTTTTCTCGCTCTGCGGTTTTCTTAGGCCTCGGTCACACTACGGCAAGTTTGAAGCTGGACGCAGCGTCAAGCCGCAGCACTTGACGCAGACGCGGGGTCACACAGTGTTTTGTTTTGTTTTGCAGCTCATGACTGCCGCGGCCTGACGCATTTGTCTACGTCACAAAATCACCAGGGAAACTCAATTGCGACACGGATTCCCACGGAAACCGGCCTTTTGCTTATTATACCAAAAAATTGTCGGACAAATTTTCAAATATTTCATTGATTTTTGATTACAAGAAGACGAAAGGTTCACGTGTACGCGTGCACGATCGTTGTTGTTTCTTTCCGAATTTGAAGCCATTTTCAGTTGTAGTGTCATAGATCAGGCAAGAAAAGTCCGCATCGCAGCTGTGTTTCTCCTGACTTCGTCATGCTGGTTGTCCTTTTTGGGGCTCTTGACGACAACACAACACTCACAAGTCAACAGGCTCCAGTTGGCCGATGACCCACTCAAACAACTGGTCCTTTCTCGACATCATTTTCTTCTCAGAAAACGCCTCGCTCTTCCGACAGGTTCGGAGCAGAGCAGGCTCGGCCTCGTAGGTCCACGGACTCCTCTCGAAAAAAAAGAGGGAACAAAATAAACCAAACAAACCTTGAAGAGACGAATGTCGAATGACTGCTCAACTCAAGCAACTGTCTTGAAACAAATTTTACTTGAAAGACACTGTTTTTCCGCAAAGCGTCACTCCCATCAGCGGCAACGCAGCCGATTTCCCCACGTCAGACGCAGCAGCGTCTGACGCTCAAACTTGCCGCGTTTGCGTCAGTTGCCATGGAAAAGCTCATGATTCTGACGCTGACGCAGCATTTTTGCCGTAGTGTGACCGAGGCCTTAGCTTATGTCCCAAGTATGTCTAGCAGTACCTCCAGGAGTTGCTGCATCAACCTTAGTAAGGATCTTGCGTCAGAGGACCATGCCTTCTTCGTCAAGCTGCTTCTCGGAGCAGGGGTTCGGAGCACGGACATCCGAGTTATTGATATTCAGGGCAGGAGAGGTACGTGTAAAGTAACTCTTGCCTCGACAGCTGCCCGTGACACGTTGCTCTCCCGCGGACTGTCGGCCCAAGGGAAGACCTTGGAATTGTTGCCAGGGGATGGCACTGCTGAAACGGTGCATGTGTTTGGAGTTCCGGAGGACATGGCGCTGTCGGCCATTGCGTCTTCACTGAGTCGTTTTGGGACACTCTTGGGGCCCGCAAAAAACGAGAAAAAGACGGTTGAGGGCTGCACTGCACCTTCAGTACAGGTATCGTATACTACACCATGTTACCCACAATCGCTGTCCCCAGCTCCATCACCGTAGGCCGGTACAAACTGCGAGTTTGGCACAAAGGGCAGACCCCCACGTGCTGGAAATGTAGCACCCCCGGCCACGTGGCGAGGGATTGCAGGGCGATCTCGCAGCAGGGCACCAAGCCCAGTCCGGGAGCTGCAACGTCAACAAGCGAGCTTGGACCACCCCAAGAACCACTTGGGCAGGGGCAGGAGAACGAAGAAGTGGCAGCGCTACCAACACCAGCAAAACAGCAACAAGAAGGCAGTGTGAACAAGGAGGCACAGGATCATGTCCCTGATGCACCACAACCTTGGACGTACGCCAATGCGTTGGGAGTTCACACTCCCTGCACGAGTGCTCGAACAGAGGCGACTGCCCCCACATCTTCATCCACACCCGCGTTCCCGATGAGTAGAGGCAAAGCTGGTCACCCATCACCCGATGACCAAGGGCAAGGCTTCAAGCTGGCTCGTGGGAAACACACGTTCCCAGCGCGTGTTATTACTCCGGCTACAAAGCAGGGAGTCCAGGTGATTGAGAGTGAGGAGAGCAAAGCCATTCGTCAACTCGTCACAAGGCTTCGGATGAGTATGCCACAGCGAAAGCTCGGGAGCAGGCGAAGGGACAGCTTGTAAGTTGTTAGAGGTTGCGCGCCTTGCATTGTTTGTCTCATTGGCTTAACTTTATTCCGCATTTGTCTGTATCTATCTGCATCAACATTTTAGCAACTACTATGACTCTCCCTCTCAATCCTCATGCACCACCTCCTATACCCCATGCATATACGCCGACTCAGTCTGGCATAAAAATAGCCACGCTCAATGCATGTAGCTTAAGATACAAACTTCCAGAGATTGCCAGCCTCATCCGCACGCGTCAGTACGACATCTTGGGTCTATCAGAGACATGGCTAGATCCCGAGATTACAGACGGAGAGCTCAGTATTGACGGGTACAATCTGATTCGAAAAGACCGCACTCAACGCTTGGGTGGCGGAGTCTGCTTCTATTACCGTCAAGATCTCCCAGTTCGATCCCGCCCAGATCTGCATTCTGAATCTACAGAAACAGTCTGGGTAGAAATAAACGGAAAACCAGGTCGGCACCTGGTTGGTTGCGTGTACCGGCCACCGGGGGAGCCAGTGTCTTACTGGGCAGATTTGGAAGCAGATATTGTACGAGCAGCTGTGCAGTCTTCTTCCGTGACCCTAGTTGGAGACTTTAATGTAAATATGGACCCAGCCCATCCGGCACCCCAGCACAAACACCCCACCGACCTCTGTGCTGCGTTTGGCCTCCAGAACATCGTCATGCAGCCGACCCGTGAAACTCCACAGTGCCCTGAAGGCACGATGATCGATCTCATATTGACCAACCCGGCGCTAGTGTCCCTAGCAACGGTTGTGCCCACTGATATTAGTGACCACAGCGCTGTGGAAGCCTTTATTCAGCTTACGTTGACGTTCCACCCGCGTCATCCACGACGTCGCGGCTGACCAGGAATATACGTGGCGTTGACATTAACTCTTTTCGGCAAGATATCCTTGAGGCTTCTCTACATGATTTTTCGGATCACAATGATGTAAATCACATGTGGAAAGAGTGGCACACTAAGTTCCTGTACGTTTTGGACAAGCATGCTCCGCTGCACAACTCTAAGCCTTCCCGGAGGGCGATACCTCCCTGGTCTGACGGAGAGCTGCACCAGCTCGAACAGCGTAAACGGCGGCTGCACAGCCGTTGGCGGAAGGATAGAACAAACGGCACACTGTATGCAGAGTTTAAACAAGCACGTAGCACTGCTCGGAACGCGTATCGGCGCAAGCGAAACGAGTACTTCTCCCGTCAGTGCGAAGAAAATGTGGCCAACCCTAGGAAGTCTTGGGCCATTCTAAATGCAGTCACTGGGCGTTCACGTCGCCGCCAAGATCCTAGTTGTAGCATCAGCGAGGTGGCCGACACGCTCCACTCCATTGTCACCGATCCCAACCGTCCTGAACAACTCTGTACCCCGCACGGTCCCGCTGGACCCGTCTCCTTGACCGAACTTGATCCTGTGACTCCTGCTGACGTCCGACGTCTCCTTGAGAAGTTGGATGCGCGGAAAGCCACAGGTAGTGACGGCATACCGGGCTCTCTGCTACAGCAGTGTGCTGACTTGCTTTCATATTCTCTTGCTGTGCTGTTCTGCACCTCGCTGAGGACTGGAACCATTCCATCCGCATTTAAATTGGCGTCTGTCGTGCCACTGTACAAGGCCGGTGACCCATCAGTCCCCACCAACTATAGACCTGTATCCCTTCTCCCAATAGTGTCCAAGTTGCTGGAGAGGGTAGTGCAACACCAGTTAGTTCGTCATTTGGACTTGACCCAGGCATTACCCGAAACACAATTTGCCTTCCGCAAGAAATGTTCCACGGAAGACGCCCTCTGTGTGCTGACTGATAATCTGCAGAAGGCGAGAGACAGTGGCAAGACCACAGGGCTGTGCCTACTAGACATGTCGAAGGCTTTTGATAAAGTGCACCACGACAAGTTAATTCAAGACCTCCTTGCGGTTGGAATTTCTGGAAAAGCCCTTATTTGGTTCGTCGACTACTTGTCCGGCCGCAAGCAGCAGATCCTCATCTCGCCTTCAACCAGCCCTGCGCTGGCTTGCACCTGCGGAGTGCCCCAAGGCTCTGTTCTCGGCCCTGTCCTCTTCAGTATATACACACGCGATGTCCCTTTGGTTTCCTCGCCTGTGCCAAGTGTACAATTTGCAGATGACATAGCCCTGTACGACTCCCAGGCCTCAGCGGCGGAAGCGTCCAGAACCCTCACCACAGCGGCAACTGCTCTGGCCGGTTGGCTGAAGTCCCGAGGCCTCATCTTGAACGCCACCAAGAGCCAGGTTCTGACTATCTCTCCCCAGCAGCATGTACAGGAAGTAACAGTCAAAAGCGGCGACTGTCTCCTCCCCTCAGCGTCTTCTGCGCGCTACCTCGGCGTTCACCTTGACAATCGCCTAGATTGGGACACCCATGTAAACTATGTGGTCACCAAGGTGGCCAAGAAAATTGGCGCCTTGTGGCGGGCACGCCGAAGCCTATCAAGACGCTCTCGTCAGGTGTATGTGAAGGCGGTCATAATGCCCGACCTGCTTTATAGCTCCTGCTGTTTTTCAGCCGCAATGCGAGAGGGTCAACTGAAACGACTGCAAACCACGCAAAACAGAGCCATCCGCTGTATCGATGGCAACCCGCCCCGGACAGCCATGCAGCCGCTGCTCACTCCCTGTACCGTGTCAGCGAGCTCTAGACTACAGGCAGAAAATATTGATCACCATCTGGCGGTGCATCCACGCCCGCACCAGCCCTGTGCTCGCCCAGCTTCTGACCCCGGCACAAGGCACCCCTACCCGCCATCAGCAGTCAAATGGCCTACTAAGCCAGGAAAACCGTAGCCGCCGCGGTCAGCGGAGATTTTCTGTTGCTGGTGCTCTGCTGTGGAACGCTCTCCCTGGTGAGGTCCGCACAATTACCCAGCTACCTGAGTTTAAGCATGCATGTGTACCATACGCCTGTAGGGAGTAGTTCGAGTTGCTGCTGATCGCTCTGCTCTCCCTCCCCGTGCAGTTCAGTAACCCGCACGTAGTATCACAGATACATCGTATTCTCGCTCTCCCCCCGTTTACCCGCAGTTATTAGTATCCTATTCTCTTACTATGTGCTTCCATAGCTTTTACTTGTACTATGTTCTTCCATAGCCACTTCTAGGCTAAGCCTTCGCCGTCATTTTATTGGGTCGTCATCCCGTTTGAATGTGCGAAGTGAAATAAAAACCAACCAACCAACCAAAATTAATGAAGTTTGAATTTTCATTCTCCCCACATGTGTAGTGTGATCGCGATTCAAATTCTGGACGCTGTTCTTTTTTCGTCAGGCAACCAAAAGTTATAATTCTTTGTGCCATCTTCAATAGGTCCGTCAAATACAGTAGTTTTTTCATTTTGACCCGACGAGACCATACGACGCTTGCAGATCACAGCACAAACAGTTCACCAGCCACACTCCACGAAAGCAAGTAGTAGTACTCCTGACAAGTCTTGTTTCGTTCCATAGAGATAATAACGGGGAACTCATCAGAGGAGAAGCAGTTGTTGAATGAAGGGGTTTAGCTGAAAAACCTACTACAACCAAAAGTTGCCGCAGTCTGACCAGGCCCGCGGATCCCGCGAATATTATACAATTTAAAATTATAATTATTTTGATGACTGTGACTGTGAATGGGATCAGAGTTCTAGTCAGACTCACTCGCAGCTACATTGTAGCTCGGCTCAGATCGTTGGCAGTGTCAGCATGGTCAGATGCCAGTGTTACCAACTGCCCGTATTTTTACGGAAAAACGATGTTTTGTCCGCAGTACGGATTTCAATCGAATTATCCCGGAAAAGCGAAAAAATACGGTGTCTTCGAAAGGAGGGAAAATGGCGCAGAAGGCGCCCATCCACGTGCCATCGATCGATCTACCCAAAATCGGATCGCAGAGTGCATGACAGTATAGACCCTTTGCACAATAAGCGAGAGGGGTCGAGACGGGGCATGCTGTGCACGCGCTGCACACTTGGCATGCAACCAGCATGCATGGTTTGCTGCAGGACGTGATAAAGTTTCCTGTGACAGGCTGTGTTTTCACGGTCCTGACGCGATGTTCATGTATGTACTTCCCAGCCTTTTTCATTTGAAGTTTTTTTAGTTCTGAAGGAAGAAGTTCCGAAATGCTTTCCAAGGACCACTGTTGCGTTCTTGTTCGCAGCAACCGTCATCCCTAGTGGCTAGTCTAAGAAACCCACTTGTCTTTCCATGCATTCCCTGGCTATGCTGGCATTCCACACTCTTGAATCCTCGCTATCTGGCGAGAAGAGGGCCGCAGTTTGCTGCCACATCGTTACCCACAGTGCTGTGCTCGGAACACTTTGTCGATGACGACTTTCATCCTTGCTTTTGCGAAGACGCTGAACGCCCTGCCAAGAGACTCTGGAGCCTGAGAAAAAGGCATGACCCATTCCTGTCTTTGCGGGGAAGATCGACTGCTTGCTGGCGCTGCTCGAGCTGCTGATGTTGAAGTGCAGAGCGACGCAGCCTCATCGCTCAGGTGTGCGGAGAAAGTCATCTGAGTTCGAGCTGTGGCTGTGTGCACGATATGACAGACTTTCACATTATGCACATAGCCACCAAAGTAAAACTCATGGACACTATCCACGGGCTTCTTCACTAGTACTACTCCATCAGCTCCCTAGCCCTCTTCACTGTCGTCGGCGACTTGCCCCTGCGTTGGAGATGAGCACGCATGGTGTGGCACTCACTCTGGGAAACAGAAGTTCATCACTCATCCACTCGGACGCATGACAAAGTTGGGCATGATGAAGGTACACTCGAGGAAGACTGGTGCCCCTCTTAGTTCTAGGAGCATCAGGGTTCTGCATAGAGAAGCGTTCTCTACATCGACAGAGGAGAGAAGGTAGAGAAAATAAAAATAAATTTCAATCTACAGTAATCCGAAGTATCCACTGACTGCGGAAAACTTACCGCTCCAATAACTCCTTCTTTTTCAAGACAGATACGCACCCTCATTCAGCAGAAAACTGTTCAGTTCCTTCACAGACCATTCTTTATTTGACAGCTCCTCCAAGGGTTCCACAGCCATCGATGGCAAATCACTCGACACTCTCTCCTCCATCTCCAAAATGGAAAATACAGTGTTTCACCATGCTCAACAACTGATACTCTGCACAAAAATCGAAGAGGATGCCCCGTCTCGGATCACGTGACCGTTATTGTGCAAAGGGTCTATTGTATACATGCCATGTGCATCATGCGCTGTACATCTGGTACATACATGGCTTTTCCACCTCCAAAAAGCGTTGGAGTTCTTGAAAAAATCAGCGAAGCATAACCGTTTCTTGACAGGATGTCATCAGAACACAACCCGGTCTAACCCAGGCGCATGACACCGAAGTGCGAAAATGAGAAACAGTTCGAAAGACCGCGTGGATCATGCAGAAGCAGGCCAGCCACTGCATGCAGTACCAGCACGATGCGCGATGCGCGTCCGCACACAGCCAAAATAAATCAATGCACGTGTGTTTGCGGCGCAGGGGAAAGCAAAAGGGTTCGACATTCTGGTTGTTGTTCAGACTGTGCAAAGTCCCGATCCCAACAACGTCGACGACTTGGCGTTCTTCCACAGCCTGAAGACAGACGTGTCACTCGTGGAAAAGGAGACCAGAAAGGAACTTCTCCAGGCTGTGGAAACGTACTGGCACGAGTACCCCGCTGCCAAGATGAGGAGCGTTTGGTTGTGTCCGTATGGCTCTGTCCATGGCATTCTGGAGAGTTCTGAGCGGCAGAGACAACAATTACCAGCGCAGCCGTGGAGGTCGTCAAGCTCACAGTTCAAGCGAAGAACTTGGCGATCTCCACGATCAAATAATTGTGTCTCGGCAACTTGTAAAATATGCAGGACAAAAGCTGGCAGCGCTGGAGGCATAAATCAGCGAGGATGCCGACTCGATGTACGAGTACGGAAAACGCTGAAAAATTCCGCAAAATGGCACTGGGCAATGCGGATGGGGGTAGAGGGCACTTGGTAACACTGAGATGCATCATCCGGCACGAGCTCAGCTCGACTCCCCGGCCTAGCTCGAGTGACAAGTGTAGTCTGTCCCTGCGGGAATTTGCGGAAAAAACTCTTGAAAACTTGCGCAAGAAATTGCGGCAGAAAACAACAAAAAATGCGGCGAAAAGTGCGGAATGATACAGAACTTGCTAGGAATTCGCGGAAGTATTTGCAGAAAATTGCGGGTTTGGGCCAAAATCACGAAATTTGTTGCATCGTAATAATAATCGTATATCTACTAGGGATTAGTACGAGTCGTGCTGTGCAAATAACCTACAGGATCATGGAAAGAACTGCATGAAAAGTGCATAGAAATGTGAGATATAGTGCAGAAAACAACAAAAAAACGCGGGAATTCGCGGATTTTGCTGAAAATCGCGGGTTTAGGCCAAAATCGCGAAATTTGTTGCATCCGTGGAATCGCGATTTCCTGGAGGGACAGTGTAGTTAGTTACAAAAAGCACCACTGTCGACTCGCACTGTCTTTTGACGTTTTGTATCATGCAGTGTTTATGCGTGATGTGCTGCCTGCTGCACTGGGCAATATGGCCAATAGGCAATATGGGCATGCAAAAAGAGCTATGTCGTTGCTGTGTCATCATCTATCATTATTCTATGTGCCATGCGCTACTTGATGTAGACTACCAGCCTGCTATGCCGGATACCGCCAGCCATGCATCGACCAGGCGCCAGGCGCGAACTGATGGTGGTGGTGGTGAGAAGGAGAGCTCTGTGCCAGAACTTTGCAGCCTAGAGAGCATGTGTGGGCAGGCGTGTGTTTACCGCCATATTGCCAGGTGTGTCTTTACCACCATATTTTATCAACCATAAGTACAGCTGCAGTGACTAGTGGTGTCTTCAACTTCATTCTCCCATGGTAAAAGTACAAAAGAAAACAAGAAAACAGTGGAAAGAAAGGAACAGGGAGGAAAACAAAGCTCAGCCAATTAATTGAGATAGCCTGAAATTACACTGTTTAGCTAAACACGCGTGAGTGCTGCAGGAAAACGCAACTCAGTACAGACAACTTGGCGAAACTGAGACATGCTGGTGGGCGAGGCTTGATAGCTTGAGCCAGTCAGAATAGGAATGAAACAAAGGGGATTGTGCCCTTGTTGAACGGCTCCGCACAAACCAGTCATAGGGAAAGAGATGCCTTGGTACTTTCTTGAGTTTCATCTTTTGAATTAACATGTTGCTGTGGAGACTGCGTCGAATCGAAAGGGGGCAAACACGAGCTAGAACATAGAGTTGTGCAGAGGAGAAATCACGGGGCAAGCAAAATAGCATTTTTAATAATTTTCGTTGGCAAACTTCGAGCTTGTCTGATATCGTGGTTGATAGCCCACACGGTCGACAGTGGGCCTATCTCGACGATATCAAGTGTAGTTGGGTGTGTGCATCAGGTTAGATGGACAGAGCCATGTTTCTGTGAGGCAAACTATTGTTGGTGCTAGGTTATCCAGTATTATTTGCAGTTCTCAGCGGAGAGTTTGTTGAGGACAGATCTGCAGTTTATGGTGAGGATGGCGAAGGAGCCTTCAGTGAGGTGGGAGTGGGACTGAGGATGTCGAAAAGGTACGAAAACAGGTGCTTCTGGGTTTAAAGTGGTGTGAGCAGGGTTAGTGACGTGTGGTTGTTGGTGAGGACAAAATGTAGGTGCATGAACATTCGAGAACGGCATTGTTATCATGACAATTTACTTGAATTTAGGATTGATCATCGTGGCCTCCTGCTGCTGACTCATCTGCAAACCGCCAGGGACGAACTGTGTGTTGTATGGCTTCGGGCCAGAATGATTTGTTCGTGTTCTTCGATGCTTCCAGGCACACCCGTCTACCAGACACCTTTCTGACCCATCTAGAATCACCGAAATAATTGTCTTTCAACGAAAAATGATCCCCAACACATTCATATTCATTGGCATAAACTCTTTACTTGCATGCAGTAGGTACATGTACATGTATGTAACGTTCGGCGTTACGGGCAGTTCCTAGTTATGGGCACTGCTCAGTCCCAACCTGCCCGGATCTGGGGAGTACGGGCACTGCTCAGTCCCAACCTGCCCGGATCTGGGGAGTACGGGCACTGCTCGGTCCCAACCTGCCCTGATCTGGGGAGTACGGGCACTGCTCGGTCCCAACCTGCCCTGATCTGGGGAGTACGGGCACTGCTCGGTCCCAACCTGCCCTGATCTGGGGAGTACGGGCACTGCTCGGTCCCAACCTGCCCGGATCTGGGGAGTACGGGCACTGCTCGGTCCCAACCTGCCCGGATCTGGGGAGTACGCGCAGTGCTCGGTCCCAACCTGCCCGGATCTGGGGAGTACGGGCAGTGCTCGGTCCCAACCTGCCCGGATCTGGGGAGTACGAGCAGTGCTCGGTCCCAACCTGCCCGGATCTGGGGAGTACGGGCAGTGCTCGGTCCCAACCTGCCCGGATCTGGGGAGTACGGGCAGTGCTCGGTCCCGACCTGCCCGGATCTGTCAGCTTTACTATACAGTCAGACCTCACGCATCCGTTTTCCACAAAAATAGACGAGGGAACCGGATAACCGAACACCGGTAATTAATGTTGGATGCATCACGTATGCTGTAAATATGCAACCAGCTATTTTCTTCCGGATAGCGAGGGAACCGGATAAAAGAGGTCTGACTGTACCTTGCTTGGTTACTGAGCATGACGGAGCTTTGTCGTCCAAAAAGGGAAGAGACAACGTCTGCACGATTATAGGCATATACCACACCACACATGCAAGGCAAGCACTCCGCTCGTGTGTGGTGGAGATTCACCAATGCTACAGTACAACGAGGCTGGGCAATAACGGCTACCAATGCATGAGACGATATAGTGCGAGGCTGGCGGCAACAACAGCTAGCAATGCATGAGACGGTACACAATCATGTAGAGTGGTATGCCGGCAGAGGCAACAAACCACCCGCGAAGAGCAACAGAAACACATCAATACTATACAGACCAGCGCCAGCACTGACCAATTATGGGGGTCCTCGACCCGAAGAAAGAAAGCAAAAAGAAGAAGAAAATGAAAGATGCACCCAGTGTGAGAATGGGGCAGGGCAGAGTTGAGGTAAGAGGGGGCAGGCAAGAGATGGGGCAGGGCAGAATTGAGGTAAGAGGGGCAGGGCCGGGGTGAGGGGGCACTGGGTGGGAGGGGTTGAGGGCATCCTAGGACACCTGACCGGCAGCAGCAGCACCACCACCACTCACCATCACCAGCAGCAGCAGCAGTAGTGCAGATGCTGGCGTGATGTGAGGAGATGTCATCGTGCTGCACTATGAGTATGAGTAGTAAGCAATGTGAGACTTGACAGCAATGATGAGAAGTGTAGGCATGAGAACGATGTGATGGGATATTCGCAATGGGGTTATCGAGAAGTCATGAAGTCAGCTGCCTGCTGGACCAGCATAGGGTTAGGGAATACACGCCAGAAAACCAAATCAAAACATAAAACTATGACAGGATCTAGATAGGAATAAACGTCAATAGTCGCGTTATCCGCGCGCACACACACATGCACACACACACACGTACACACACACACATACCCACACATATACACACACATGTACACACACACACACACACACACACACACGCATAATTACACTTGTTAGCACTTGAAATGCTATTCGCGAAGCACACAGGCAAGTGACACATGCACAGTGCTACGGAGAGACTTGCACTCAATCCTAGCCAAGTAACTCACAGAGTCGCAAGAGAGGAACACGTCTGCAAACTCCACCGGTACTTGTCCTGGAAGAGTTCCTTATACCATGGTCGGTCCTATACTAAAGCACACACAGGTCCGTGTGCATGTATGTGCAGTCATACTACATATCTCAACACCAGTGGTACTTTCAGCACGATCAGAGCATGCCCATAGATGTTGCTATAGTTACCATGGTCGCCATTACATAGCAACGCCCATGGAGATAGACTCTAAGGACAGCGCCCGGACCCGAAAACCTTCGGCCGGCACAAACCCCTCCTCCTCCTCGTCCTCTTCCTCCTCGCCGTCTGCCAAAGATGGTTTACCGCGGAAGGCCGGCCGCCGGGCACAGCGGCGTATTTGGCGTCTGATAGGCATCGGGCGGACGGTCTCAGTACCATCGTCCTCCTCCGCAATAGTGCGTTCAGCCAGGGTACCAGCAGCGCAGCTGTCTGTCGCTTCCGGCTGCATTTCCGCTGATCCCGCTGTTGTTCCCATTGTCATTTTTTCCACAGCTTCTTCTATCTTGCCTTCCGTTGGACGTTTGAATAGCGTGGCGTTACCGGCTTGGCTTTCTCGAATCAGTGCCAATCTTGAATCATCAAGCGAACACCGACGATCCCTAGCCATTGATTCACGATCACCATCAAGTTCTGAAGCAGCAGCAACATCAGCAGCAGAGCGACTGTTGATTACACGGAGAGAGAGTTGCCTTGACGGTAGCCGGCGTTCTTCGCTGGTGGAGTGAAGGACCGCTGGGGTTGTTGAGCTCTGCATACTCGACAGGTCACACACAGACGTAGAAGAGCTGCCCGCTAAGTTGGCCTTCGACTCGGCCGCCTTCAGATTCGCCGGCAGACGTTCCATGAAGATCGCCTCCGATACCATCTCCGTGGCCTGGCGTACAAACGCCTTCAGTGTCGACTGGCAATCACACGTCACTCTCAGCAGCGTCTCCTGGTGGAACCGCGACTGTACCTCGAACCCACGCGCGTACAGGTTGCTCTTGAACGTCTCCACGTTGGCGTCCTTCAGTAGGATGAAGCTCTTGACAACAAATTCCGAATTCCAGGTTTTCTTCGCCACTAACATCAGGTCGTTGAACAGGAAGATGATTCTAGGATGAGCTGTTGATGGTTGACTCTTCTTCCAGTCAGACACACTACAACAAGTGAACTTGTTTACTAGCTGACGATGCTGTGCGACTAGCCGATGGCTCGTGTCCAAGTGACGGAACTTCTTCTCGAGCTCGACCAGCGCATCGACATGATCCTCCTTGGCCTTGAACTGGTCTGATGCCACTTCAGCGTAGATCGACTCCAGGAGTTCGTGCGGCAAGTCATTGCCACAGTCAATGCCCCGGTTGTTGCGCACAAACTCCTCCCTGCTCATGTGATGCTTGACGTTGGCGTTGTGCAGGTCCGTGTTCAGCATGATAATCGAATAGGAAAGGATGTGAGCAGTGTCGATGTTCGACGGGGTCACCGTCGTTCGCGGTACGCCGTGTACATCAGCGCCCTCTCCATCGTCATCCGATGGATAGCGCGTCGTGAAGTGGCGTGCAAACACTTCCAGGATGCGCTCGATCTTCTGCGCCTCGCCCGGTATGCGAAAATTCGACATGAAATTACGCATGGCCAGCACAAACGAGTACTTGTAGAGCTTTTGAACACTAACATAGTGCTCAAGGACGTCCAGAGCAAAACTATTGGGACAGCCCAAGTATTCTCCGATAGCCCAGCGACTCACTCCTGACTCATGCAGTAGCCAATTAGCTACGCTGGATGCATCCTGTTTTAGAATACCATTCGAATGCAAGTACTGCAGGCCAGATCCTGGTTTCTCGTTGAAATACCTCACACCAATACGACGCATACGCTTTGTTTCGACGCATGAGTACTTCTTCAGCGAGGGCATTCGACGGTTCCTTTGTATCTTCGGCATGCCTGGACGATCGGCACGCATCCAGAGTATGCACAGCAGTTACACCAGCACTGTGGCCCTGGATTCAGCTTGCCAGCCAGAGGGCCAGCGTTATCTGAGTCGTACGATCGTGTAAGTATCGTAGTAATCTTCAGCAAATCAAATGAAGGCAAATCTTGCAACATCGATCATTCCACGCAGGATTCCTGAGCTTGAGAACCCACTCAATACCACAGAAGACCTGTGACCTGTATTAACTATGATGGCCGAGATAACCAGACTCCGTCATGTCATAGAAGGGTAGGTACAGCTAACAAGTCGAGGGCAGCTAGCTGAACAATTCTCAGACTCTTCAAAGTGCAAAACCCAGTTCCCTCAACTGCGTTGAAACAAAACATGAACCTTCAATCGACTGGTCCTACTTTCAGGCATCTGTTCAGGTCTCGTATGCCTGCTCAGAGGGAGATCGAAAGAAAAGGAGGAAGCGTCTCTGACGAGTAAGCAGTGCTGTGTGGCTAACAAGTTCCAACTGTTCTAAAGCCAAAAACAAACAATGTTACATGATAGATGTTCAACAAATCGATCCCTGAATTCTTGTCCGTGTCGGCCGTCGGATGCCGGTGCGTGGCAAGGTGACCTTCACACAAAGTCCATAAATGCATTGTGTGTTGGTGGTACACAAGGAGTCGTAATTTTACGACTCCCTGGTGGTACACACTGCACTGTTTTGTGTTTATGCACACGTGGAAACCCGGCCGCAAGATGTGTAGATAGATCGCTCTACGCGGTACGCGCGTCTGCATGAACTAGTCTACACAGTACAGTAGTAGTACACCAGTACACACGGCTGACTCGTACTCGCGCAGTAGATCTACGACTCGTAGACCTAGTACCTACGTCATGCATATGCAGGACTGCGCATGCGCTATCGCGTAGATCTACCGGTCGACCAACGCCGCAGCGCACTGCCACTGCACTGCAGGCGGCCCTGAGCCGAGGCGGGAAGCGCACAACACTCATAATCATATCAACAGACAACAGGCCAGCAGCCAGGGTCAATGCGACGACAGACAAGTGAAGTAGTAACATTACCACTCAGCACCACATTGTTATTAATAATAATTATTTATGTCTCCTTGGCTTTAGGCCACACTTTGTTTTTTCTATGTTTCTCGTCGGCAAAGTTTAACAAAAGGTATGCGGGCGGGCGGAAAAAAAACAAAAGCCAAGAAAAAAACAAGAACAATTTCTACTGAAAACTGTATACATTTTACATGTATATGCATGATTCAGACAAGACACTGCGCATACCATGTACTATACAGTACTACATTGTCATGTACATGAAGTCCCATACATGATTGCACTACATTATCACATCAGCCCACGAATATCAGGCAAACTGCAACAATGAGAGTATAACGTTTGATGAATACGAGATGGCGAAGAGAACATACATTTATCTGCTATCGCATCAACAAACGCTTTCCCACTCATCATTTTTGGTTTTGTTACTTCAACGTTCTTGTGTCCGCTTATCAAACTCTTGTCTCCTCGCTGCTCATCTTTTCCTCGCCATGCGTCTATTGCGGCTTGGATTTTCTGCCCACGACATCGTTCCGCAGACGCCAGTTGCCACGGAACTTCTCGCACATATTCGGGAATATAGTGGACTTTCGTATAAAAAAAATAATAAAAAAAACTCGTCCGACTTAGGGTATTCCTGGGACCCATGAGGCTCAGGCAGTGAGCGACTGAAAGCTTCGTCATGGCAGCCTTCATTGCACAGAACGGACGGGGAGCACTCCCTAGTTTTGCTGCTGGGGTGCAAACGTTTACGATTTTGATTGACGCATCTAGCTGCTGCAGCATGTGCAGCGCACATAATTATATGTACGTAGTATGAACTTTTTTTTTCTTCCGAAATTTCTGAAAACCTACGCGGGCGATGACGAGAAACATAGAAAAAACAAAGTGTGGCCTTATACATAACTAAATATTGCGACAGAGCTTTCGGCCATATTTTATATCATTCTTATACACCAGAAAGATCATTCCTCCATTATCATCATTATCATCCTCTACTGATGAGCTCCGACAGGGAGCGAAACAGCTGTCTAGAGGCGTGGAGCAATATTATCTCTCAACGGAAGTGTCCTTGCTGGTGTCTGTATGGTTCGGCTGAAGAGCGCGTGGTTGTGATGAGTTGGGAATGCAATGAATTGAAAATATGGCCGAAAGCTCTGTCGCAATATTTAGTTCTGAAGTTTTAAGGCGCCGTTAGTGGCAGAGCAGAGTGGACACGAAGAGTCGGTGAAGAAAGAAGGAGAGATGACAAGACGAGTCGGTGAAGAAGGAAGGAGGAAAGCAAGACACATCTGCAACATCTTTGATCAAACTGAGCTGAGCTGCTGATACGAAGCGTCGACCAAGCATCCCTGACTGGAGTGAATGCCCCAGCTGGCCTCTCGTTTGTCAGTGGTTGCTACTAGACCTGTTAGTATCACACTCACGACTACAAGTTTCCTGGTGGGCATCGACATCGGCATCAGTGGGGCCTCCCGCTGTCGATCCTGTTGACGGGCGGACAGGTCGGTGTGAATCCTGAACGGCAACCGAGCCTGTCGCGTTGGGGGATCTCGGCGGTGAGTCTCGCCTCGCCTGCATACATGGACATTGCAACATCTTAATAATAAACAACATACATGTACTTTCCATTGGCATCAGTATTCCGAGTAAGATTTTCGTCGCTTGTGTGGTGTGTTTCTCCACCAATGAGCGCGTACTATGATTATTTATCGCTGTTCTCACACTTTACCATTTTAGCAGCTTGCATATGCCATTGATATATGTGGAAAGCGCGCACTTGCGCCATTTCTGGTGTATAAGAATGATCATTCCTCCATTATCATCATTATCATCCTCTACTGATGAGCTCCGACAGGGAGCGAAACAGCTGTCTAGAGGCGTGGAGCAATATTATCTCTCAACGGAAGTGTCCTTGCTGGTGTCTGTATGGTTCGGCTGAAGAGCGCGTGGTTGTGATGAGTTGGGAATGCAATGAATCCTTTATACATATCCTTTATTATTATTAATAGCTATGAAAAGTATGAATGCCGCAGACATCACCACGCAACATGACAATTTGTTCAAGGTTTGGTTTTGTGTGTTTCCAAAATCGATTTTCACGCTCCGATCATCAGTGGAAATACGGAACTAATCGATTTTGGAAACACACAAAACCAAACCTTGAACAAATTGTCATGTTGCGTGGTGATGTCTGCGGCATTCATACTTTTCATAGCTATTATTAAACTTTTATCTCCACGTAGATTATTTGTTTATTATTATTATTATTTAAAGAGTCGGCGTGGAGAAAGCAATTTTATTAGTGCAATTAGGAGTATAATCGATGCAGACATGGCCAGACAACAACGAGTTCATGGAATTTTTAAGGATTTTTATGTTCTTCAAAATCGATTTTCGTGTTCCGCTCATCAGTGAATAGTATCGGAACTGAGGGTACTGTGTACAACAATAGAACATTATATAACAGCATAATTAATTAAAAGTGTGAACAACAAAGGAAGTGCTACAGCATTACATAATAGGTGTGAAACATAGTGCTAACGTATATAACTGAGTGCAGCCACAAAGCAAGAGGTGATACAGTGCAACATGACACAACATTTACATCTGATAACCAGCTACGAGAACAACTTTAGCGCGACTACATGCTTCTTTTGTTTACAAAGAACAGGATTATGCACACGAATACATACAGCTTCCAGAACCTTCAACTGCTTAACATAACTTGCACGGCACAAAACAGAAAAGTGAGAATCATCGTACACACCAACACAATCTGGACGTGATAACAAGTGACAAAATACAGCTGACTTTTTGCTCACGTCGCTCTCTTCCGTCTCATCCCGCTCCTTTCCTTCGACCTCCTCCGCCTTAACCTCGTCCTCCGTCTCATCTTCATCATCATCGTCCTCATCACCACCATCATCATCATCAGTCACTTCCTCATCATCCGTTTGATGCTCAGTCTCACTGCACTCCTTATCAGCCTCCAACATGGCTCCATCATCTCCACCAGCATCACAAGTCGTTTGACCGCTGCTCCGCGTCACCGTTGCTGGGTTCTCTGCTACTGCACACCCATTTCCACTGTCCATTTTGCGTGGGCCAAGTCCATTCCGTGCATAAATTTCAAGTGAATAGTTTGCTGTGCTTCTTCTGGGTCTATGGGTGAGGATATTGGTTTCATTTTGGTTTGTCGATGATCTCCCTCTCTGTCCAGACACAGTCGGCACCGTGGATCCCAGCACCGGGGGGACCACCGTCTCGGTAGTCACCAAAGGTAAAGGGGGTGGCTCAGGCGGAGGCAAGGGCAACTGCCGAGGTGAAGGTTCAGTGTGTCTCGGTGGCCCCTCCTCCATTCCAGGACGATGATGTTGTGCTAGAGTAGGCTCCGCTGCCGTTTGCAGTGGGTCGAGAAGTGGTGGCCAGGTCAATGATGGCAAACCCACCCCAGCCCCAGCCACCCACGGCACCCCAGGTGGTGGGGCCGGTGGTGACACGGGAACAGGCGGCGCTGTCGGCACAGCGTGTTTGTCTACTGAGCTAACTGGGTTCTTACACGGTCTACCACGCTTTGGCCTCTTTGCTCTGGCTGCTGGTGGTAATAAGTGCAACGGCACATGTTGTCTGATACGTGCGTTCAGGTGTTGAAGAGTCCTACCAACGTACCGGGCAGCACAATTCCGGCACTCAAAGAGATAAACCAAATGGCTTGAAAGCTGGGGAGGTAGGACATCCTTCCTAACCATGAACGCACGTACCGTGGTGAACACGGGGATGAAGTGGGCAGCAAAGTATGTTTTATTGACTAGGGTCTTGATAGCTCTGGACATGCTGACAGACGCGTTGCCTTTCCAAGGCAGGCATAAGTAGATAGGACACTTCCGAGGACCTGTGAATGTATCTTTGTTATTAGATTCTTGCTTCAGTATTTTGTTCAATAAGTCATGTGGGTATCCATTCTTAAGGAATATTGATCATATTGATCACCTCTTGCTTTGTGGCTGCACTCAGTTATATACGTTAGCACTATGTTTGACACCTATTATGTAATGCTGTAGCACTTCCTTTGTTGTTCACACTTTTAATTAATTATGCTGTTATAAAATGTTCTATTGTTGTACACAGTACCCTCAGTTCCGATACTATTCACTGATGAGCGGAACACGAAAATCGATTTTGAATAACATAAAAATCCTTAAAAATTCCATGAACTCGTTGTTGTCTGGCCATGTCTGCATCGATTATACTCCTAATTGCATTATTATTATTTATTAAATTTTTAATTGCATTCCCAACTCATCACAACCACGCGCTCTTCAGCCGAACCATACAGACACCAGCAAGGACACTTCCGTTGAGAGATAATATTGCTCCACGCCCCTAGACAGCTGTTTCGCTCCCTGTCGGAGCTCATCAGTAGAGGATGATAATGATGATAATGGAGGAATGATCATTCTTATACACCAGAAATGGCGCAAGTGCGCGCTTTCCACATATATCAATGGCATATGCAAGCTGCTAAAATGGTAAAGTGTGAGAACAGCGATAAATAATCATAGTACGCGCTCATTGGTGGAGAAACACACCACACAAGCGACGAAAATCTTACTCGGAATACTGATGCCAATGGAAAGTACACGTATGTTGTTTATTATTATGATGTTGCAATGTCCATGTATGCAGGCGAGGCGAGACTCACCGCCGAGATCCCCCAACGCGACAGGCTCGGTTGCCGTTCAGGATTCACACCGACCTGTCCGCCCGTCAACAGGATCGACAGCGGGAGGCTCCACTGATGCCGATGTCGATGCACACCAGGAAACTTGTAGTCGTGAGTGTGATACTAGCAGGTCTAGTAGCAACCACTGACAAACGAGAGGCCAGCTGGGGCATTCACTCCAGTCAGGGATGCTTGGTGTATGGTTCGGCTGAAGAGCGCGTGGTTGTGATGAGTTGGGAATGCAATGAATTGAAAATATGGCCGAAAGCTCTGTCGCAATATTTAGTTCTAAATTTTTAATACTTCCTTTATTCACTTCTTTCGAAGGCAATAAGCCAGACCCACCGGGAAGATATTTCCATGGGTGGGACAGCAAAAAGAAAGTGAAAAATAAAAAGCTAAAAACCAAAGCCGCAAAGGGACAAGAAATAGGGGAAGGAAGAGGAAGAAAGGAAAGAACCTCAATCCGAACTCCAATATCAAAACAATAACTTTTGCAGCGACAGGTATTCTACAAGTGATAAGGACGTTGAGATCGGCGGTCAAAGCTTGAAACTTGGTGAGCCGAATGATGTTGTTATGGGCATTTAAGACATTGGGATTCGGAATCGGTACCCGAGCTATCGGAGGTAAAACTCCTCGGCATCACATTTGACTCGGGCCACTCCTTCAAGACCCAACTCCAGAACACAGAACTCAAGGCGAATTCTGGCCTGGGCTTCCTGCGCAAAGCCGCTCGCGTACTCGATGGTGCTGGTAAACGAACCGTCTACAGAGGTTTTGTGAGGCCAGTCCTAGAGTATGCGCCATCGGTATGGATGGGAGCAGCTTCAATCCATTTGAGCCTTCTCGATCGAGTGCAGAGACGCGCCCTCCACATTCTTGGCCCGGATGTCCTCCTCCAGAGTTTGGCAGCAAGGAGATTGGTCGCCGACCTCAGCTATATGTATAAACTGATGTGTCTGGCAGGGCCACCGCAACTAACGTCGCTGAATCCCCACAGCTTCCTCCACCAACATGTCCTCGAACTCGGCCCGACCACTCGGTGCGCCACGAGTCTCAGCTACAGAACGTCCTCCCGGCTTCCCGGTCTCCTGATGCGATGCTGCTTCCCCTACAGCATCATTGACGAGTGGAACAACTTGCCCCCAACTGTGCTGCAGTCTCCGCCACGCCTGACGTCCCTCCAGTCGTTCAAGGGCAAAGTGCATCAGCACCTACGACAAAGCCGCTGGTATTGGGCTACAGACTAATTCCATGATTTTGCGAGCATAATCCGCCGGAGCCTACTCTTGAATGGTGCCCTCTCTTGAATAGTGCTCTCTCTTGAATAGTGCCCTCTCTTGAATACTGCCCCATCTGTGATGGACATTGAAAAAATAGTGCCCCAGGCCAGGGGCACTAATCGCGCGAGTACGGTATTTGTCATGTACATGGATATGGATATGGGGGCCAAATGCCTCTGTACATGTATATTGTACATGTACATGACTGTATATGGGTATCAGACTGCATGCTGTGGAATGGTGGCAAGGCTAGGCAGACTGCCGGTATGTTTTTTTGCGAGAAAACACAAAACCACAAGAACAGAAATACAGCCGAATACTGCAGTGCATGGTATTCTTGGCATACCGGCAGGCGGCAGACATACACGTACACGTACATGTATGTGTAGGTGTACACGTCATGTACATGTACGTGTGCTAGAGCATAATTATCTCGCGAGCCGGCTGGCCTTTGCTTTACTGCGTGCTAACATCATGTGTCTGCGGGGGGGGGGGGGGGGGGGCGCGCTCACCATTTCTCTGGCATAGGGGGATGGATGACACCTCTCCAGATGTTCCTGTTGCCGAAGCCCGCCTTGTTGGCAACTAGCTAACACGGGTAACGGATACTGACTGATCAACAGAGACTATCTCAAAAATGGAGTTGTCATTGTGTGCAGATTGTAAAGTTTCATTTTATTTTTATTTACATTTTTTTTACGAACTTAGAAGTTGCGACTTCGGCGATAATAGTTATGAAGTTGATTGTGCTCGTGTGCTCCGGATGGCAGTCGTGAGTCAGTCAAGTGTCAAGTTCGGCAAGAAGCGTGTGTTCCTAGTTGGAACAATCAACTTCATTAATTTTTTTTGTTTTGTTTTGCTTTGTAGTTGTTGCGTCAGGCCAGTGAAATCATGTTCTGTGATTGCCCGTATAAGAGGCTTGTTTTTTAAGTGCTAGAGGTGGCTGCAGTCACAGCTGTGTTGGTGAAACTGGAGTATCTCCGCTGACCTGAGGTCTCGGCTCCAGCGACACTTCAGTGCACCAAAAAGTGGGGAACAGCAGACTTATACTAGGGCGCGTTCGAATTGACACTCAGCTTTGACTTTTCGAGGAGTTTCGTTTTCCTGAAGAGGTGGCCTAAGGCCTTGGCCTCTTCAGGAAAACGAAACTTCACAACCTCATCCGATGGGAGAGGTGGACTAGTTCCGAAGAGTTTGGAATACATGTAGCTACGTCGAGATGGTCGATCTGATCGGACGTCATTATCGCCATGACAATTCCACTAAAAAAAACTCTAAAAATTAAGATACCGTTCGGGACACTTCAACTAATCTCTTTCAAAAATTTGTTCGAACAGTTGATGAAGACAATTCGAACGCCCCCTAAGGAGATCGCCCGGGAGGAGCAGAGCATTATTTCACGATAGAGGGGGGGGGGGTAAGATTGGGTTATGGGTTCTTGGTGATACATGCAACAGAGTAAAACTGGTGTAGGCGACCTCTGGGTTTAGCGACCACCTGCTCTTAACGACCGTTTTTCATGCACGGATAGTTCTACACAGAAACTGTGGGACCTGGTTCTAAAGACCACCTGGCTTTATCGACCGCTTTTGCTTGCACCGTGGGCCGTGGGGTGGTCGCTTAAACTAGGTGTTACTCTACATGTACATTTAACGGAGTAAAACTGGAGGCTAGGGTACTGGGGCGGGGGCAAGCGAAGAGGGTGTCCAGGGAGGGTTCAGAGGGGCGTGATGATCTGTGGCTGAGTGCCAGTCTAGTCTCGACTGCGGTCTGCGCGGACACGGACTTGTGTGAGGCGACTTCCTACCGTAGAATACCTGCATTCGCTTCTGTGTAGGAAGATCAGGCAGCATGCAGGGCAGCGGGGAGACCATCCCATTGTTGGATCGTGGCGTGGGGGATGATCGGAGAGCAGCTCGGGGGGGGGGGGGGGGGGGGGGGGGCAGTGCCAGTGTCTGTGTTAGCTTGCTGACGGCGAGCGGAACGCCGGTGCTGGTTAGCGACCTACATGTATCTCGGGGTACGGGTATCATGGTCGTCGAGATTGGGTGGTAGTCAATCCACTGCACTAACTGCAGCTTGTCTAGCGCAGTACAGTAGAGGCAAGTGATTCCTGCGAGGCTGCGACTTGACGCCACGGCCGCACAGCCTAGTCAGTGAAGCAGCGTGTGATTGCAGTGTACTGGCCAACGATGTCTTTCCAACCTCCGCACTGCTGCTATCTAGCGCTATAAATGAATATCCGTGTACTCCCGAAATGTTTTATCGCTCTTGTCCGCACCCACTTGTCTTTGCTATCACTCGTTCACCGCGTTGACGGCCCAATGACGGGCGTTGCTTCTCTGGTCGTTTACTAGTACTGCGGGCGTGCAAACTTTACTAATATTTCAATACACACCGAGCCATAATTATCATAACATAATAATACATTACGAAGTAGTGGTTGCGACTTCGGCGATGATTTTGTAAGAAAGGTTCGCTCCCCACACCGGAGCTCGCGCTATTCCGCCGACTTTACTTGACACTTGACTGACTCACGACTGCCATCCAGAGCACACGAGAAGTCCATCGAACCTTCGACTCGGCAAACCTGCAAGAAAGCACCACTCCCTGCTCAATACACAGTGTTTCGGGGAATTCACCCCTCATCAGTTGAGCTTGAGTAGGCTGAGGAAGATTGTGCCTGAAGAGCACCACTTATATAGTGCTCTCCAGGCACAAACATCACCAGGGATACAAACTTACAGAGACGCTCCGCTTCCAGCGCGACAAACACCTCGTGAACACCAGATAGCAGCGTGAGTCAGTGTCGCTCCTGGACGGTGAGACAGACGTCGACGTCATTCGTCTCTTCAGGCACAATCTTCCTCAGCCTACTCAAGCTCAACTGATGAGGGGTGAATTCCCCGAAACACTGTGTATTGAGCAGGGAGTGGTGCTTTCTTGCAGGTTTGCCGAGTCGAAGGTTCGATGGACTTCTCGTGTGCTCTGGATGGCAGTCGTGAGTCAGTCAAGTGTCAAGTAAAGTCGGCGGAATAGCGCGAGCTCCGGTGTGGGGAGCGAACCTTTCTTACAAAGTCATCGCCGAAGTCGCAACCACTACTTCGTACTGTTGTGCCCAGCGCGGGCTTGCGACTAGTTGGTTTGGAGGTGACAGCGTTGCGAATGACCGAGGGTCCTCGACGTCTGTCTCACCGTCCAGGAGCGACACTGACTCACGCTGCTATCTGGTGTTCACGAGGTGTTTGTCGCGCTGGAAGCGGAGCGTCTCTGTAAGTTTGTATCCCTGGTGATGTTTGTGCCTGGAGAGCACTTTATAAGTGGTGCTCTTCAGGCACAATCTTCCTCAGCCTACTCAAGCTCAACTGATGAGGGGTGAATTCCCCGAAACACTGTGTATTGAGCAGGGAGTGGTGCTTTCTTGCAGGTTTGCCGAGTCGAAGGTTCGATGGACTTCTCGTGTGCTCTGGATGGCAGTCGTGAGTCAGTCAAGTGTCAAGTAAAGTCGGCGGAATAGCGCGAGCTCCGGTGTGGGGAGCGAACCTTTCTTACAAAATCATCGCCGAAGTCGCAACCACTACTTCGTACTGTTGTGCCCAGCGCGGGCTTGCGACTAGTTGGTTTGGAGGTGACAGCGTTGCGAATGACCGAGGGTCCTCGACGTCTGTCTCACCGTCCAGGAGCGACACTGACTCACGCTGCTATCTGGTGTTCACGAGGTGTTTGTCGCGCTGGAAGCGGAGCGCCTCTGTAAGTTTGTATCCCTGGTGATGTTTGTGCCTGGAGAGCACTATATAAGTGGTGCTCTTCAGGCACAATCTTCCTCAGCCTACTCAAGCTCGACTGATGAGGGGTGAATTCCCCGAAACACTGTGTATTGAGCAGGGAGTGGTGCTTTCTTGCAGGTTTGCCGAGTCGAAGGTTCGATGGACTTCTCGTGTGCTCTGGATGGCAGTCGTGAGTCAGTCAAGTGTCAAGTAAAGTCGGCGGAATAGCGCGAGCTCCGGTGTGGGGAGCGAACCTTTCTTACAAAATCATCGCCGAAGTCGCAACCACTACTTCGTACTGTTGTGCCCAGCGCGGGCTTGCGACTAGTTGGTTTGGAGGTGACAGCGTTGCGAATGACCGAGGGTCCTCGACGTCTGTCTCACCGTCCAGGAGCGACACTGACTCACGCTGCTATCTGGTGTTCACGAGGTGTTTGTCGCGCTGGAAGCGGAGCGCCTCTGTAAGTTTGTATCCCTGGTGATGTTTGTGCCTGGAGAGCACTATATAAGTGGTGCTCTTCAGGCACAATCTTCCTCAGCCTACTCAAGCTCAACTGATGAGGGGTGAATTCCCCGAAACACTGTGTATTGAGCAGGGAGTGGTGCTTTCTTGCAGGTTTGCCGAGTCGAAGGTTCGATGGACTTCTCGTGTGCTCTGGATGGCAGTCGTGAGTCAGTCAAGTGTCAAGTAAAGTCGGCGGAATAGCGCGAGCTCCGGTGTGGGGAGCAAAACTTTCTTACATAATAATACATGTAAATATTATTATTGGTGTACAGACCAAACGAACCTGACCTCCGCAACCAGGTCAGTGTGTCCACGTATGTACAATGTATGGTTGATTTCTTTTCAAATCAGGTACAGTACTACCCCCCCCCCTCCGAACAGGGTCCCAGTCTCCCCCCCCCCCCCCTCCGAACAGGGTCCCAGTCTCCCCCCCCCTCCGAACAGGGTCCCAGTCTCCCCCCCCCCCTCCGAACAGGGTCCCAGTCTCCCCCCCCCCTCCGAACAGGGTCCCAGTCTCCCAGAATCTGGGCCAGATCAGTGACACTGACAGCGCGGTGACTGCGCGCGGCGGCCAGTCCTGCTGACCTGCATGGCGGCACGAGTCTAGAGTCTCAAGCACGCACTACATGCAAGCCGATAGCTAGTGCTGCTTCCGCCATTCTCATTTTCACTTCCATGATAAGTATTTCATCTTCACACGTACACCAGCGCTTGTAAGCTTGTAACGGTTACCGATGACAGTATATCGCTAAGGTGACGGACATAGACACATAAATAGTGGCAGTCTTCGCCTCAGTCATTCCTTCACGCACCCGTGCCGTATGTGGAACTGGCAAAGAGTCTCTTCTCACTCAGGCATTCGTGTGTGTCGAGGCCTGCACGGAAAAAGTGCATCTGCAACACGAAACACCAAGGCAAAGGTGTGAGGCTAAGTCGGGAAGGGTGGTGATTTGGGGAGTGCCATGTGCACTTTGCCTGTATATGCACTTCAGGTGTAGTGCGCCGGCTTCTTAGCAACCCAAGAAGCAGAAAGACGCACCGTGTATGTGTGTGTGTGTGTGTGTGTGTGTGTGTGTGTGTGTGTTTGCGAGTGTGTGTGTGTGTGTGTGTGTGAGAGTGCGTCCCCGTTTTATTTCTAGTTGTGATCGTGTTGGCTGTTGGCAAGCGCAGCCTCTACCTGCAAGACTGGACAACGTCAAGTGGCAGCGTTGTCCTCGCCAGCTCTAGCGTTGCAATGACGCCAGCAAACGCACTCACTTTGAAAGAACACACCACCACAAACAAGAACAAACCTCTCCTCGCCGTCCTGCTCCAAGGTTGCAAAGAACGCTCGTGCTGTGTTTGCCAAACAGCCCAGGAAAGGAAAGCAGCAGCCGAGAGAGTTTGGCGATCGCAAAATAGATGCCCGCACTAGGAAAATGACGAACGAAACAGACGCAGTGGTGTCACTGCCACTTGCAGCCGGGACAAGCAGTGATAGAAGAGAAAGAGGGAGTTGTCAACATTGTCAATCGCTTGTCAGAGCTGCACTGTTCATAATCGCCTTGTGGTGTGTTTGCTGTACAACATGTGGTGCCGCACCAGTATACCAGTCAGCTACCGCTTCAGGCGATTACCTAACTAATTCCACTGCTGTCATTCCTAATGATAACCGTACTGACGGTGCTACTGTTGCTGATGTTGATCATCTTGCTGGTGATGGAAGCCATTTGCCGCTCGATCGGTTTAAGATGATGCGAGTTACTGTGCACCAAGTCCAGTGCCTTGTTCAGTGTGGACACGTCCTGGCTGTGGTAAGTCATCATCTTGTGGGCGTGTGTGCGTGCGTGTGTGTGTGTGTGTGTGTGTGTGCGTGTGCGCGCGCACGTGTGCGTGTGTGCTTGTTGCTACGATGTTCGTTCGTGCTGCCCAAATGTGTAGTTGATTTGTCGGTTTTAATTATTTGCTTGCGTTGATGTCACTCCTATGACTGTAGTGACTTGTGGGCAGATGATACACGTGACCGCATGATCACATGTCCACATGTCCACATGACCACACGATCGACTTATTAGGATACAGATTTGTAGACGAAAATGTAGACTTGATTGCAACTCCGAGTTTCACGCTGTTCATGATCACCAAGCAGCCTAACTATTTTAGAAGTGTTGTTCGAAGTGCTGTTCTATGCTTTGCATGTGAATTGGCCAAGTCCCACTGAATTATTACATGGACAGTGCTGGCAACTGAAATCCGACCCCTGAGCGGTGCGCTCACATCGCAAAAAGACCCACCGCAGGGTAGTAAAACTACGAAGAAATACTAGCGTAGAGACCGCTAGAATGCGAACGCATCGCTAAGGAGTCGGATTTCAGTTGCCAGCACTATACAGTCAACTTCGCTAATACTGACTGCGGATATAACGACAATTCGCGAATAACGACAGAATTTCCATGCCCAGAGCAAAGTCCCATCCCACTGTAATACCCACTCCTTATTATTCAGTTCGCCGTGGTTGGCTACCACCCGACTTCTCATATATATTGGCAGTCTTCTGACGAGCCAGGAGATGTTGAATTAATAATAATAATAATAATAATGAGACTTCGGGTATAACGACACTTCGCGAATATGGACACCTTTTTGACGCCCCGCCGAGTGTCGTTATAAGCCAAGTTGACTGTACATGTATGTGACAAGTCGCCTGAAGATTGCATTGTACAAGAAACTCGGAGTTGCGACAAACTCTGTAAACCTCCTCCATGTCCTTAGTAATAGTATGCCGTAATAGTGCTCCACTTTCTTTATTGTGTTGAGCCCTCTCCGCCGTCTAAAGGAAATTTTCCTCCTTGAACTAAAGTAGAAGTGCCAGCGGTTCTACCAGTAACGGTCGACCTACCAGCTCCTTGCTGGAGAAGACAATGGAATCCTTTCCAAATAGCCATGCACCGAACCGGCCGTTTACACTATACCACATACACATACATACATGATGATGTATGCGATTTGTATGAACACGAAATCACCGGACCGGACCATGCATCGCTAGCTCCATCATTTTCACAATATTTTGTGTAGCGTTAGATCTACAAAAAGCGCACGGAGTGGCGGTAAGTCCAGGTCATGCGCATGTGTTT
Source organism: Sycon ciliatum (assembly GCF_964019385.1). NCBI lineage: Eukaryota > Metazoa > Porifera > Calcarea > Leucosolenida > Sycettidae > Sycon > Sycon ciliatum. Next base: position 41,253,221 of record NC_088645.1, on the reverse strand, counting down.
GTGTTGTTGGCATGGCAGCAAGACAAGCTGGAGGTTGTGCTGTATACATGTACGCGACGAGTCCCACATAAGATATACTCAATACTACTAGTCTAGACTACAAGTCTACATATCCTGCCAGTGACGACGGTATGAGCTTGAAAACGCCAACGCAGTCCAAAGGTCGAACTCTTGAACTCAACGTCGAACTCCTGAACTCGAGAGTTAGTGGACATTCTGCGCCAGTCGATTCTCTTCTCTCCGTCGCTCCTTCTCGCACTCCAGTTTAGTTCCTTAGGCGTGGGAAGGCATACATACCATGGCTAATACTGGCTGCTAAGCCACAGGGTGTAACTGTAAGCCATAGCGAGGAGAGGTGGTAGAGTCACTAGATCCGCGCCTGGCCAGCGCAACTTCTCCGCCCTAGACTAGTCAATGCAGGTGGTGATTCTTTTACGTGACTCTACTGTGTCTCAGCCAGTAGTAGCAGTAGTAGCTGTAGCAGCAGCAGTAGCAGCAGCAGTAGTAGCAGTAGCAGCAGCAGTAGTAGCAATCGCTATGGGTTTAGGTCTGGGTGACATTCCAGTTTAGTTGAGCTGCATCGAGTGGGAGCGAGTCGCATCATGTTACTTTGGCTTTGCTGATGTAAGTCCGCCTATGCCGGCCCATATAGTAAGGGACCTGCGCTGGACAAGCCAGCGAACTGAAACAATACAGTCCGGCTATCCGAAGTGGGTCCATGTCTAAGCGGCAGTAAGGAATAACTAAGGATGGCTGACTCAGCCTGCATCTTCGCAACCAGTACTATTGGAGAGATAAAGCGAAGCGAGGCTCAACCGAAGACAGGAGCTTCGTGTTGAAGGCGACGCGGCACCACCAGAAAGCGTGTGGATCTACCGGAAACATCCACAGTTCACCGAGTGACAGCGAGCTTGCGGCGAAAATAAGGATGGCATGCACTATGCTCACGTCTCAACCAGTGCCCCCCCCCCACACGCACACACCACTCACTTACACACAAACAGCTAAAATACACACAGACGAACATACCTGTAAGTCATTGAGCCCGCGGAGTGCGCGGACAACATTATGCTGCGTCATTGGTTGCAAGCAGGGAACAGTGCTAGCGGTACATCAGTAGTATTGTCCCACTGCTTGAGTAGCATTCTACTACTCCCTGCTCTGGTTGTTAGTCCGACAGAAAATCACTCCTCTTGCTACATGCATTCCTACCGAGTACGTGTACATTATATTGTTGTGATTGGTAGGCGGTTTGGATTCTGTTTTTGTTTGTACTTTGCAGGCATGTCGGCTGCTTTGCCTGCAAGAACTGAGACATGATGAAACATTGACGTCGCTGTGTCATCGTACGAATGTTCTGGTGAGGCTTCAACCCCGCGGTAATGTGTGTGTGCGTGTGTGTGTGTGTGTGCGTGCGTGCGCACGCGTGCGTGTGTGTGTGCGCGTGTGTGTGTGTGTGCGTGTGTGTGTGTGTGTGTGTGTGTGTGTCAGTGTGTGAGTGCGTGCCTGTGACAGTTCTTGCGTGAGTGGCATTGGTCAATGACATATCATGGCTTGAGATTCTGGGATGGGTTTGAAATTGCCTTCATATCGTATTCGGATGACCAACACACAGTCAACAAGAGGATGATACCTGAAGCTGAATTCACTGCTGAGTTGTCAGCTGAATCTACGAACTTTTTCTCGTTTGTTCCCTCACAGCCGTCTGTTCGTGAAGTGCAAAGGTATGTATGCGCACACATGACACCCACTCGGGCACCATCTGGACCAGCCGCGGAATATTCTACGACAACTTCTCGCACTCACTCATCCGGCACCATAGCCGTCCTGCGGCTACAGCTCAACCAAACGCACAGCGTCCTCTACTGGACAAGCGACCACACACCACCGTATCAGCGACAGCACCGAGGACAGAGACTCGTGTACGTGGTGTGTTTGGCGAAGACAAGACAAGGTTGCTATGACCAGACCACGCACAGCCTGGTGAGTGAACTAGCATGTACAGCAGCTGTAGAGATGTAAGGTGTATTGGTCGGGGCACACGCATACTACTTCTACACCAGGGATTGGTCTAAGGGCAGTAAGGCCAGGGTAACTTAGAGAAACGAGAAACCCAGGCTCAAGCCCTGCACCGAAACGGTGAGAGAATGTCCAACCATGCTGCCTATCTTTAACACCCCAGATCCAGAATAAAAGCAACATTTCCCACATTTTCTTTTCGGAACATCTGTCTGTCTGTCTGTCCGTCTGTCTGTCTGTCTGTCTTCCTGTCTGTCTGTCTTCCTGTATGTCTGTCTGTCTGTCCATTTGTCCACCTGTCCATCTGTCTGTCTGACCGCCTGTCCATCTGGATGTCTATCCGCCTTCATTGCAGGTGATTGCATCGCAGGTTGTACTGTCCAACACAGACCTGTCCAACAGGAATGTGTATATAGCTGCAGTGAACGTACCGTCGCGGCTATCTCCCTTACCGCACTTCACCACCACATACAGTGAGTAGGGTACTGGGTACTTACACCCGAGTGTGCTTGATGGATCCGTCAATGAATGTGTCTTGCTAGAAGAGAGTACAGCGAAGCGTGTCTAAGCCGACCGCTCAAGGGACCTTCAAAGCGTGGTCTCTGTTACCAGGTGGTCTCCTTATCCAGGGTCATTCGACTGGAAATAGCATCCCTTGGTCCTGGTTTCAGTGGGTCTTCTAGGACAGGTGGTCACCTTATCCGAGTGGTCGCTGCCTTGACCAGTTTTACTCTACTTATTGGGTCTATAGCTGTAGGTATGCATGCATGCATGCAACCAGAGAGCATCCAGAACGTTGCCATGGGCAATTGCAGAGAGTTGTATTGATAATGTGTAAGTAGAAGCATATCACCCAGTCTGTGTGCACAACAATGTAGAGAAAGACGCGGCATGCCTTCAACTGTTTGCATGTGTCCTTGTGTATGCATGTGTCTGTGTGTGCATGTGTGTCTGTGTGTGTGTGTGTGTCCGTGTATGCGTGTGTGTGTGTCCATGTTGTAGTATAAGCATGTGTGTCTGTGTGTGTGTGTGTCCGTGTATGCGTGTGTGTGTGTGTCCATGTGCATGTGTCGGCATGATTGTACATTTCCTTCCAACTGTAGTCATGACACTGAGTCCAGTACGTAACATTTCTGTTGAGCACACACTAGTGGAGAATCACGCCGCTGTCAACGTCACCTGGTTACCAACTCGTCAACAAAGTGAGTTCTTCATTGGCTGTTGGCCACCTTGTCGGGATATTCAAATGCACACGTTACTTGACAATCGGCACATGCGATAACATTGCACGACACTGACCAACGGTACTGACGTTCTAACTGGCAATCAGCTCTAGCACGTCTTGCCGGGCTACGCACTCCAACAGCCTTCCAACTTTGACTTTTCTTTGCTATAAATTAATCCTCGACTCTCCATCCGAGTTTTCTAATAACGTCTTCTTCTTTTTTGTCCAGATGCTGCCTCATCATGGTACGAGGTCACTATACGACTGTCGCAAGACGCCGCTCCGTCATGCTCCTTTGCACCTCACACTTGGTTTACCAATCAGGTCAGTGTTGGCATGGGTACTGACTGCCACTGCACTGAACTGCATGCGGAGACAAGAAGTGGAATGGTCATAAGGCAGTGGCCTCACCCATACCACTTTGTGTGGTGTGTGTGTGTGTGTGTATGTGTGTGTGTGTGTGTGTGTGTGTGTGTGTGTGTGTGTGTGTGTGTGTGTGTGTGTGTGTGTGTGTGTGTGTGTGTGTGTGTGTGTGTGTGTGTGTGTGTGTGTGGTCATGTTATCAGTCCACATACAAACAAAAAAAGGGGGTACGGCTTTTACTCCGATGATCAAATTCACGGTGATAAAATAGGATAGATGTATGTATTTGTGGCAGAAAAAGTGGGAGGTTCGGCCTATACTCCAGTGCGACTTACACTCCAGTGTGGTGTATACTCTAGAAAATACGGTACACCGTTAGAAAGCTGGCCACGGGTATTCTGTGCTCACAGCTGGCCGCGGGTATTCTGTGCTCACAGAGAGAAAAAAACTTGCCTTGCTGTATCTCCAGTATGTCATCCTCCTTCAAGAGTGCAGCCATGGCTGTCTTCTTGAAGAGTGCAGCAGCCATGGCTGTCTTATTGCAATGGGTTTACTGGTTTTCGAAGGCGTTCTTTTCTGGTTTTGATTTCTGTATGTTGACTGCAGACACAGCTGGTTATTCGTACGGATTTACAAGACGGAAATCTGACACTTGCCTGCCTCTATGAAGTCAAGGTACAGGACTACCCCATTCACGTGTGTGTGTGTGTGTGTGTGTGTGTGTGTGTGTGTGTGTGTGTGTGTGTGTGTGTGTGTGTGTGTGTCAGTGTGTGTGTGTGTGTGTGTGTGTGTGTGTGTGTGTGTGTGTGTGTGTGTGTGTGTGTGTGTGTGTGTGTGTGTGTGTGTGTGTGTGTGTGTGTGTGTGTGTATAATTTATGTGTGTCCCATATGGTGCAGTGGTATGTGCAGCGATTTCCAATCGATAGGTTGTGGGTTCGATTCCCGACGATTATGGCCACACACGTCTTTCTTCTCTTTCTCATACTCTTCCTGACTTTTCTTTCATTCTCCTGGGTGGTTACCAACAGCCAGTGCATGCCGGAGTATGTGGTGTGATGTGTGTGCGGGAAAAAAAAAGGAAAAAAGAAAAAAGAAAAAGACCAAAAATAGGGATTCACTGGCCGGAAACTTTGAAGTCACTTCAAATAGCTGTATGGTGTAGACCAGGCTGAATAGTGACAGTCAATTCTTCAGCCTTGCAAGCTGTTGAATGGTGCAATCCCAGCACAAGTTGCTATGGCTTCTGCCGTAGCATTGCTATCATCGCCTCCGGCGATGGGCGTCAAAGGTCAAGGTATAATTTATTATGTGTATGTGTGTGTATATGTGTGTGTGTGTGCATGCGCGCGTGTGTGTGTGTGCGTGTGTGCACTCGTATGTGTGTTGTATGGTGTGCTTGCATGCAACTTCCGAATTTTGAATTCTGCAGTCCAAAGCAAAGCATCTTATCGATCATCACTTTCATTTCTCTCTCATTTTCTTCATTTACGTAGATACGACAATGGCCAGTGGCCACTGCAGACCAAGCTTCATTTGCTTCGTCAGTTAGTGTAGCGGATGATCATTTATTTCAAGAGTTCATTCTCCCAGGTGAGCACGGTGCTGAATGTATAGTGTATCTGTTTAGGAATTACGCTTACGCCTGTTTTCTTGTAGTCTGATACATTCTAGCTACTTATACAGTCGTTGCCAAAGGAACCCGACCCGTGACTCAAAAGCAGCGCCATGGTTCATGCGGCCTCTGCGGGCAACGCATGGTTTTTTCGACCGTGCATGATGTAATTGAAATGGATATGCGTCACTGCTTCTGACTCGCGCGGGATCGGATTCCTTTGGCCACGACCGTTACGTTAGTGTATGTCTGGTTATCTGTCCCCCCTCCCCCCCCCCCCCTTCTCTTCTCTCTCTCTCTCTCTCTCTCTCTCTCTCTCTCTCTCTCTCTCTCTCTCTTCGCAACGCTAACTCACTCTCTGATAGATGTACATCAGTACTACACACTCTATTGTGCTGCTGTCTCTGTCTCTGTCTCTGTTTGTCTCTGTCTCTGCCTCTGTCTCTAAATAATACTCCTCCTTCAGCCATAGGGTGAACGCTACACATAATCATGCATAGTTTCGTGAGAGAATGGACGCTAAGAGAGAGAAAGAGAGAGAAGATGAGAATCTAAACGTGTGTTGTTGGTGTTGAAATCTTTATTGTCACGATGGCACCATCGCCAAAAAGAGTGTTGTTGTTGTCGTCGTCGTCGTCGCCGTCGTTGTTGTTGTCATTGTTGGCAGGTTGTTCCGACGCAAATCCACTGTGTCAGCTATTCTTCCCGGATGACATGGCTTTCCCAACACAGTTTTTTACAGCCGTCAAGTTCACCTGTGTATCACGATTCATTCTACAGTATTCGTTTGTGTTTCCACGACAACCACTCCCGCAGTACATAGTATCGTTTAGGATACGTGTCATGGCTGGTATTGCATCACCGCTGCCGTTCATGCCGTACATCTTCATGCCAATGACGGAGAGCATTGTCGATATCCGCGACTGGAAGGTGAGCAGAGAGCATAAAAACTGTGTGTGTGCGTTGTGGTGGTGGTTTCAAATCTTTATTCTCACAATGGCCTGGTTGTTGTTGTTGTTGTTGTTGTTGTTGTTGTTGTTGTTGTTGTTGTTGTTGTTGTTGTTGTTGTTGTTGTTGTTGTTGTTGTTGTTGTTGTTGTTGTTGTTGTTGACGGTGTTGGTGGTGCTGCTGCTTTTGTAGTTGTACTTACTAGTTCATACAATAACATTGTGTGGCTTGATTCTACATAAGGCCAATGCTTCACTTGCGCAGATCAGTGATGATGATTTCTGGATTTGCCTGTTTGTTTGTTTGTGTGCATGTGTGTGTGTGTGTGTGTGTATGTGCATGTGTGTGTGTGTGCATGTTTGTTTGTTTGTGTGTTTGTTTCTGTGCATGGTGTGCACTGCAGGCTGGACCAGGGCAGACTGTCGAAGGCAGTGTGACAATTAACAATCCATCACTCGCCGGTCTAGACCTAGTGGCCATGAAAGCTTCTGTAAGTCACTGGCAGTGTGCCGGACTGTGTGCATGTGTGTGCATGGCTAGAGGTGGCTGTGTGCATGGCTAGAGGTGGCTGTGTGCATGGCTAGAGGTGGCTGTGTGCATGGCTAGAGGTGGCTGTGTGCATGGGTATAGCTAGTTGAATCATCTTTTCCAAGACTGCATGCTTCGAATCTCTCTCTTCTTTGTTACCCCTTTGTCAGGGAAAATATTGTGACAAGTCCCCGGCAATGAGCAAGATGATAATCTAAGTATATATGTGTGTGTGTGCGTGTATGTGTGTGTGTGTGTGTATGCATGTGTGTGTATGCGTGCGTGTGTGCGTGCATATGTGTTTGGATTGTACTACATACAGCTACAAGTGTATATCCTGGGTGAGATGGAGGACATAGACGGCTCTCCAATCCGTACACCCTACACAAGTACACAGCTGGAAGCTGACCCGTACACACTCAGCGTGGATAGACAATCTCCAGCTGCACTGGGTCTAGGTAAGGGCATACAGTAGTCAGCAGGTCACTCAGTACCGAGTTATGCTATCATCATTATAATGGTATGGATTGCCTTTGTTGCCAGGGGTGACACAAACATTCGATCACGTTATTTTAAGTTTTGATTGATTGAACACCACCTCAACAATACTGCAATTTCACAAATGTTCGGTTCGCTGTATTTTACTTTTGGCACTTTTGGTGCATCTCGGCCGCACCTAAAAGTTCAATAGCATCTCTCTCCCTCTCTCTGTTTTACATGCACAGGTGACTGCACATCCAGCAGCAGCAGCAGCAGCACACGCCCATACCAATACCCACGTCGTATAAACGTCTTAACTCGCCCCGACACCGCCACCCACATCATCCCGTTCCGCATCCCTGGCATGAGCACCGCAGAGGCAGGGGAACTCCCTTCAGCCTCGCCATCCGTTGTTGACAGTACGGTACTGATCGCATCCATAGCGGCATCTGTCTCCGTTTTCTGTTTTATCATCATCGCCATCATCATCCTATGCCGTCGTGGCACTCTCAAGACGCCGTATCTAGAGCGACGCTCGCTAAGTCGCACCATGCTGAAACGCAACCATACCTACCTCAAGTCCCCGAACACCAAAAACAAGAAGTTATTCAGCAACATGGCCGCTAAGCTAGCAGACTGGGAAGTCGATAACGGGCACGTTGCCACTGGCGACTTGCTCGGTGAAGGCTCGTTTGGTCGTGTTTCCATGGGCACGCTGATGCAGCTACCCGGCTCTACCAGCAATAGCAGTAGCAACGGCATCTGTAGAAGTGGCAGTGACAGTGGTAGTAGTAGTCGTAGTAGTGCTGGTGGTGCTGGTGGTGCTGGTGGGTGTACTTCAGTCATGCCTATGCAAGTCGCTATCAAACGATGTCGAGGTGAGTGGCAATTGTACTGTCCTGGTCTGTCTTGAGATTGTCTGTCTGTCTGTCTGTATGTCTGTCTGTCCATCTGTTAATCTGTCTGTCTGTCTATCTATCCATATGTAGGTCCGTCTGTCTGTCCATTTGTTCATCTGTCTGTTTGTCCAACTGTCTGTCCATCTGTCTCTGTCTCTCTCTCTTTCTGTCTCTCTCTCTCTCTCTCTCTCTCTCTCCCTCTCTCTCTCTCTCTCTCTCTCTCTCTCTCTCTCTCTCTCTCTCTCTCTCTCTCTCTCTCTCTCTCTCTCTCTCTCTCTCTCTCTCTCTCTCTCTCTCTCTCTCTCTCTCTCTCTCTCTCTCTCTCTCTCTCTCTCTCTCTCTTCTCTCTCTCTCTCTCTCTCTCTCTCCTCTCTCTCTCTCTCTCTCTCTCTCTCTCTCTCTCTCTCTCTCTCTCTCTCTCTCTCTCTCTCTCTCTCTCTCTCTCTCTCTCTCTCTCTCTCTCTCTCTCTCTCTCTCTCTCTCTCTCTCTCTCTCTCTCCTCTCTCTCTCTCTCCTCTCCTCTCTCTCCCTCTCCCTCTCCCTTCTCCTCTCCTTCCCTCTCATCTCTCTCCTCTCTCTCTCTCTCTCTCTCTCTCTCTCTCTCTCTCTCTCTCTCTCTCTCTCTCTCTCTCTCTCTCTCTCCCTCTCCCCTCTCTCTCTCTCCCTCTCTCTCTCTCCCATCCTATACCTTGGTAACCCACCCACCTACAATCTCACATGAACCTGGACAACCGTGAGAGGCATTACTAAGTTCTGTGCACTGCACCAAACCCAATGACCTTAAACCTGTGTTCACTTTGATCCTGGTGGTACTGCACAGGCCGTGTTCAACACAATCAATCCGGCATTAAAGCATCCCTTTGTTTGATTTGGTTCGCCTCCCGCCGCTTTAGGAGCTGCATCTGTACCATTGACCTTTTGAAGGCTGGTGGCGTTCCTTCGGATGCTGAAAACTCAGTCAAACTGATTAAGTAAACCTTGATTTTTTTGTTTTTGTTTGTTTGGTTCTCTGCATTTCGGCCTCCCTTTTGATTTTGTCTTTCCATGCTTGTGTGTATTTTCAGACAACGCCACTAAAGCCGACAAGTGGTGTTTGCTGGAAGAGGTAGAAGTCATGATCAAAGCTATGGATGGTCGCGACAGCAGCAGAGACATCAACATTGTCGGTCTCGTCGGCTGCATCACAACGGGTGAACCGTACTCTCTGATAATGGAATATGTCCCTCATGGCCGACTGCTGGATTTGCTGAGAGGCGCAAGGAACAAGGTATGTTGAGTACTCAGCAACAAGCTGCCTCCAGTCCAGGTGGTTATACTGATAATGATAGTCGTCTGTAAGTACACGCTTACCTCGTTTATCCGGACTCGGATGAACGAGTCAGTTTTCGGACTCGGACGAAGAGCCAAGGATGAAAAGTTAAAAAGAGAGCACCAAAGGTTTACAAGTTATCCGTTTTTCGTCGAACACTAGCCACTATATGCATGATACCGGTGTGTCAGAACATGCAACGATTATCACAACACTGACTGATGAGATATTGATATTCAACGACTTGATGCTTAGCTGCATCATGTCTTGGAATGCGCAATCCAACAGCCTTCCAACTTGGAGCCGGTTGAGGGATCCTGGGGTGATAGTCTTGCTGACTCATAAATCTGAATGAGTTCAGCTATTCTAACCCAATCTCTCAGAGTTCAGTTTTTCTAACCCAATCTCTCAGTGCGGTGGACCTAAGAATGACACCTCTCATTCAGCATGTTGAAATGCAGTCACTGCCAGTCAGTACATGCACAAGGGGTTGACGTTGGGTGTCACGCCACTTCTGAACTGAATCCAATCTGCATTGCTGCTGCTACTGCTGCTGCTGCGGCCATTTCTGTTGCTGCTGCTGCGGCCATTTCTGTTGCTGCTGCGGCCATTTCTGTTGCTGCTGCTGCGGCCATTTCTGTTGCTGCTGCTGCTGCTGCTGCTGTTACTGCGGCCATTTCTGTTGCTGCTGCTGCTGTTTTTGTTGTTATTGGTTGTTGCCGTGACTGCTATTCCCGCTGCTCTTCAACTCTGATATTTGCATTTCTTTCATCACCGCTGTTGTTGTTGTTTCAAATCTTTATTCTCACGATAGCCAGTGGCCAATAAGAGATAATAGTGTAAGAAAGGAGAAAGAGTGAGGAAGAATTGGGTGGGCAGGGCCTAGGGGTTAATGACTACTTAAGTGTACGGGCAGGGGTGGTCGCCACACGAGCATACAGAGTTGCGTACTTAAGTGTACGGGCAGGGGTGGTCGCTACACGAGCATACAGAGTTGTGCAACAGCAGGGATATCTCGGATTTGAAGGGAGCACGAGAAGGGATTTCGCGAAGCTGGGTGGGCAGGCAATTAAAGTAATGTTGTTGTTGTTATTGTTGTTGTGGTTGTTGTTGTTGTTCAGAGCAAAGAGTATGACGACATACTGCTAGCTAGCCGTGGTCGTGTGTTTGTTGACGTGGATGAGAGTGGAGCAGTGCGGACTACCGAGGCAGCCAAGTATGGCCGGCAGATAGCCCGCGGAATGGTAAGGACAACGACGGTCATGCTAACTATTTAGAAGCACTGGCATACACACATACACAAACACATACACACATACACACGCACACACCAGCACGCACACACTGACACCCCCTCCCCTCCCCCCCCCCCCCCCACACAAACACCAGCAATCTCCTGTTACATCATGGGGAACACGTTTTGCTTTGTGCTATCATCTGCTGCTGCTGTTCATGCTGCTGATGCTGCTATTGTTGATGCTGTTCCTCTTTCTGCTGTTCATGCTGCTTCTACTGCTGCTGTTGCTTGAGTGCAGGACTATCTAGCTAGTAAGCATCTCATACATCGCGACCTGGCAGCGCGTAATATCCTGGTCGGCGAGGACAAGGTGTTGAAGATCTCGGACTTTGGCCTGTCTCGCGACGTCGGCAAAGACAACGTGTACATGTGCATGACTAGTGGCAAGCTGCCGATGAAATGGATGGCGCTGGAGTCACTGGAGGACAACATCTTCACCGTCAACACAGACGTGTAAGTTATCTAACATGCTACAGTACTGTCGGTCGCCAAAGAACTGGGTGGGAGGTCAGCCTCCTAGCCTGGATCGTTCTTATTTTCATGTATTACAGTCTATGCACAGTTTAGTCACCGTGTATACATTGGTATGCTGTGCTTGGTGAAATTCTAGCCTGGCCATTCTTCGGCCGTCCGATAGAACTGTACTGTAACGAAAGCCACCAGCCACAATAAGGGAAGTCAGCACTGTGCATGATGTAGCTATGGCGTGATCAGATTTTGACAAGTAAAAGTGTGCCCAACACAGTCTGTCAACTAAAAACAGTTGCTAGACTCACACAACTACAGCACAAGACACGAATTCAACAGGTTTATCGACTGAACATGCTTCTACCCACGCACACTTGGAGGAAACACACACACACACACACACACACACACACACACACACCTCAGACCTCAGACATGCCCATCGCGGAAGCGATGATAGCGAACAGCTATGTTAGACATAGCAACTTGTGCTGGGATTACACCATTCAACAGCACACACACACACACACACACACACACACACACACACACACACACAATTGTACTTGCTTGTACTTGCTCACTGCCAAAACTGGTCACGTGGGTCTCCCCGGGAGAGGGGAGAGAGACTCAAAAGGAATCTTGGAAAGATGACTCAATTGGCCATTGAACCACCCAACGTCCGACACCCCCTGAAATCCCCAAACTAGGGTGGACTTGAAAATGATCCCACTTATGGGCTCACCACACCTCAGTAAGTGGGTGAGGACAAGGTGCAGAAAAAGGATTGACGGCATCAGGGTATCCGTCCCGGGATCCAACTGCAGGTACCCCTGCCCCCAGTGAAGGTAATACTTGCTACTAGTGTGGGTGGACACACACACACACACACACACACACACACACGCACACACACACACATATCTAGCAGTCTAGCAGGCCGCAGGCGCGTACGCAGGGTCGGCGGGTGGGGGTTACATGGGGTCCGGTGTCGTAAATAGCTAGGCCACATCAACTAATTATTGCGCGCGTTGCCTATTTCAGCGCATGCACAGTGCATAAAGACGTCAAGTAGTCGTTGAATCTGCGACTTGACGACTCGTTGACAGCACGGCACGACGCCCACGCCCAGCGCAGGGCAACAAAAGACGAAAACCGAAACAAATCGTTCAGTCAGCTGACAGAACCCTGTAACCCCCCAGGGTACGCGCCTGGGAACGCGCCTGGATCGACATGCTAAATTAATTAATTGTGGATGCTTCTGCTCCAAGTACAAAAAAAGTGGCCACAATTATCCTATTATACACTTTTTTTTACAGTTTTTCACATGCTGGTGAGCTAGTCTACTCACCTCCCACCGCTTTAGGAGCTGCATCTGCGTCTTGATCTTTGAAGGGTAGTGGCGTTCCTACGGATGCGGAAAACTCGGCCTCTATAATATAGATAAACCGAGTCTCACGCGAATCGTGAAATTTTTATTTTTTTACAGTTTTCTGATGATCGCCCCGTGCGTGAAACTCGGGAGCTACAACGCAAACCGTTGTCCTCTTCTTCTTGTACATATGTGTAACATCTGTCTGTTTGTCTGTCTGTCTGTATGTCTGTTTGTCTCTGTGTGTGTTTGTCTGTTTATCTCTCTCAGATGGTCGTTTGGTGTGGTCATGTGGGAGATTTGCACATTGGGGGAATTCCCCTACCCGGCAGTGGAATGTGCGGAGTTGAGAGAATACCTTCAGCAAGGACACAGACTGGAGAAGCCACATAATACCGATGAGAGAATGTACGTCAGGTGCCGATGTGTACCGCTTTCCTCTCTCTCTCTCTCTCTCTCTCTCTCTCTCTCTCTCTCTCTCTCTCTCTCTCTCTCTCTCTCTCTCTCTCTCTCTCTCTCTCTCTCTCTCTCTCTCTCTCTCTCTCTCTCTCTCTCTCTCTCTCTCTCTCTCTCTCTCTCTCTCTCTCTCTCTCTCTCTCTCTCTCTCTCTCTCTCTCTCTCTCTCTCTCTCTCTCTCTCTCTCTCTCTCTCCCTCTCTCACACACACACACACTCTCTCTCTCACACACACACACACACACACACACACACACACACTCTCTCTCTCTCTCTCTCTCTCTCTCTTTCTCTCACCCCCCCCCCCCACACACACACACATACGTCTGCTTCCACTCCTATGCCTGTGTTAGTGCTACTAGAGTCCATTCAGAAAAAGATGATATCCTAGCTTTTGGCCATAAACGGGACAAATTTTGAGTTTCGTCTCCTTTTTTTGGCAATTCCCCATGGAATGCTCTTCCAATTGTGTTTTTGAAGTCTATTTCTCCAAAAAGCAAGCCATAACCAGAATAGGATTTCGGCCAGGTTTTGCCCCCAAAGCACTGAATTGGGTAAAAACCATGAAAATCCAGGCCGTTCACTCCACTTGCATAACAGTACATTTGCGGTTCGAACCCCAGTTGAAGTACCTTTTGGACCCTTTTTCAAGTTTCGAATCGCGCGGCACTGCACAGTGTACCACAAAATCGCCAAACACGGGAGCTCTCCAGAGCCAGCACTCAACCCGGCTTTTTCTGAATGGACTGTAGAGTCAAGCCGCCGGGGCATACCAAATCACCAGGCACAACACAACATGTTTCTACCATAACCTCTACCCCAATCACACTTTAGCCTAGCACTGCATATCGACACTAGATGCTTGTTAACAGGTGTTCACGTCCTGTGTCCTTTCTTCTCATTGTAGCTACCAACTGATGCTGAGTTGCTGGAACAGGGCCGCCAAGCAGAGACCGGAGTTTGCAACATTACAACAGCAACTGGAGCACATCATCCGGGCTACCGAGTCGTACTTTGAATTCGACGGAGAAGGGTCAGCTGGGACCGAGGCAGAATCCGATGCATACGACATGCCCTCGCAGCTCTAACTGCATCATCAGTATGACATCATAGTTCACTAGATGATGTCATTGAGCATCAGTATGACATCAGTTCACTAGATGATGTCATTGAGCATCAGTATGACATCAGTTCACTAGATGATGTCATTGAGCAACGGTCAACCAAGGCATCACCACAACAAAGAGTTTGTTTAGTCATCGGTGGTCAATGTGGCAGTGCACGCTCACCCTATGACATCATTCGCACTGCCTCGGACTCAGAGTGCATGATGGCTATCTGCCATGATGATTACAGCTACCATCGATGACGTCATCAGCATTGGAAGCAGTGACACTGCACTGCTGCGCCATGGTGGCTTGGAGTAGTAATCTTAGCACTCTCTGCTCCTTGACAATTGACCAACGGTCTAGGACGGCATTGCACTTGAAGCACGTTCGCCGCGAGTGTTGACCTCAACAAACGCATAGCACATGCCATTGTTTGATTACACACAAGTGCAGTATTCATTTTGACTACACATTACTACACATTCACGTCTTCTACACTCGGGACAACGGTGTAATGCACAGAACACTACAAGCAGGGGAGAAGCAGTACAGCATGTGAACCAATCACCCGTGCATGTGCACAACTGTACAACTGCACATACATGTAGTGCGAGGTTGAAACAGCTAGCACTCCCAGATTGAGAATGAGTAACTGTATTGTATATTGACCAGCACACAACAACACGTAGGTATTGAAGTGTTGAGGTGTTGAGGTGTAGCTACTACTAGCTACTGCTTGTACATGTACCACACGTATGTACAACGACGTAGTGTGGACTGCATGTATGTGCAACGACGTAGTGTGGACGACTGCACACTACCTTGCACATACATAGACACCTGTACACCTGTACACTAGAGCTGGAACACGACTATCACCACTACCATCACAACTATCATGATCCCCACTATCAACACTTGATGCTCAGAAAAGCCGTTGAAGCAGTAAAGTTAGCAGGCAGCATAGTTTCAGTTTTACATTTCTAGCATATGCTATATTTCTCGGTTGAATGTTTTCTCGTGAGTATCGTACCTACACATCAGCGCTAACACCAGCAAAAGAACATTAGAACATTTCTCCGACTGGTCTACGCTGTATTCACCTCTGCTGCACTCCTTGTCAATGTCGTTGTTGCTGGCACTCAACCCGATGCCGTTTACCTTGCCGGGCTATGCTCGGTGTAACGACTATCACAGAGTTGGTCGGACACACTGGAACTTGACTACTCAATACATACCATACATGTACATTGACATTAGCCTATCTCTCTGATCTTTTCTGTCATATTACACCGTACAGAAACATTTCAAGATGACAGGCACACCAACTTTTGATTTCCTGTGACACTGATCTTCAGTTTTCGGGAACTTCTTTACAAATTCCGATTGACATTTATTTTCCAATTCAGATAAGTTGATAATTCGCTTCGTTTCTCTCTAGAAAGACGTTGAGACTCCAACCAGGATCAAGGGTTTGGTGATGTTGGTACGGCATGATGTGATAGCATTTAGGTGCAGCAAAGCCCAAGCTGGCCATATGCACAGCACAGCCCAAGGCAGGCACGATGACAACGGATACGGGATAGTGGAGAGAGAGAGAGAGAGAGAGAGAGAGAGAGAGAGAGAGAGAGAGAGAGAGAGAGAGAGAGAGAGAGAGAGAGAGAAAGTTACATTTTTAAAGACAGGTAAGTCTAACAAATGAGGACTGAGACCTCTACAACAGGGTTTTTACGCCTGAAAGCAGGTGCATGATTTAAGGTGGCTCACACCCTCTGCGCGCGCATCGTTTGAAAAGTGTTTGAAAAGTGTAGATTTTCAGTAAATTTTTCGGTAGCGATGATTTTTGTGCGATCAATCGTTGTTGAACGTCTTCTCGCTTTTCTGCAATTCTGGCGACCTAGCTAGAACCTGCTGCTAGTGTCCCTCTTCACTCGTTCTTTCTATGAAAGGGGAAGGCAGCACTCGCAGAAGATTTTCCAAGAATGCAATGTCGACTGGTGCTCGTACCACAAGAAGGGAGAAATCAAAGTCCGCTCTTGAATCATGCCTGAGTATTAGAAAATTATTTCAGAACACGCTTGTGTAGATTTCCTGTCAGTGCCACTGACATCTCGCGACCTTCAAATAGTATAACTTGCTCGATCATCTCCCGCACTGACTAGCAAATTCGTCAGGTAGCTGTGGATGGATCGATTCAGGGAGATCGAAGGTAAATACATCGAAGCACTTCAAACACGTTTCAAGACGCACTTCAAATTTTGTAATTGTGTCTTGAAAATTGTTTACAACAATTCGTACTTCAATACGCTGTTGAATTGTAGCCTCTGGTTGGGAGTCTCGACTGTTTTATTGCTGCATGGCTTTCCTCAACACCGTTCACTGTACATGTATCGCGGAACGCAGATTGGATGGAATTGGAGGTGAATTTGATAATTTGTGACTGTGTCATCAACCAAGTGAGGACATCAAATATCAACAGGGACGCTCCGAAAATCACAAACGCTGCGAAATAGATATGAAAATATTAATGGTCTTACACACTGGAGGGTGTTCCACATTCATTGTGTCATATCTTTAGACTGTCCGAAAGTTTGTCGTGCCGTGCAACTTTCACAGACTAATCCGATAATTGGCATGTGGCCCTACTGGCACACACTCATGCGTATGCCGTTGAGTTTATCTATATGTGCACGCACATGTGTGTATACATATACAATTTTATTACGTATGCAAAATTAGGCAATCTACATGTACATATTATACATGTATGTGTGTGCACTCACTCCTATGACATAGAACGACAGTGCAGGCTATGTAAAGTCGCATCAATGTGTGTCACCCGGGTGTGTACATGCATGCGCGCTCGCGCGGGCGTTTTGTGTGCGTGCCTGGCATGGCATAACGCCGTTCAGTATGACTAGTGTTGAACCGTGGTAATTTGCCCCCACCCCCTCTTTTTTCTGCTGGCGTTGGATATGCAACTAATGACATAAACTCGGTTGTTGAAAACGAGTGCCATGCACCACAATGGATTGACAATAATAGAATACAAGTAGCACTGTAACAGCGCTGGTAATACTAATGTTGCAGCCATGGCAGTTGTGAGTAGCTTTCCAAGTCAAGCCTGCTGCAGAAATTATTGCACTCTGACCAGCTGGAGTGGCCCAGGACTGCCGGTTGTGGAGAACAGGAGTGATGCTTGTATATACGCTTGTATTTACATGATGTACACAGTGTACTTCGAAGTAACGTTAGGTGTATTGCTTGCGTGTTCTTCTGCCTGTGCGAGTGTACATGTGCTGGTCAGTGTGGAACCACCATCCATATCAGATCATACAGCTGCTATCAGTCTCAACAGCTTGTATCTGGCAAATAGGGTTTTAGTGACTCGATTTTGCTTACTGTGTTCAACAGAGTGGCATTGCACACAGCTACTTGATGTAATAGTAGCATCTTGGAAATTTTAGATTTTTGATAGTTAGCTTCAGTAGAAACTTCTCCAGTGTGGCTCTTAGCTTCATTACCACGGAGACTAAGCATTCAAGTAATGCACGAAGAACATTGGCTAGATGTGAAGTGAAAAGCCATTGGACCGTACCCCGTGGAATACGCATTTAGTATAGAAGAATTTCTTGCTATGTTGGCAGCAAACACTGTATAATATAATAATTACATTACCAGTAGAAAGTGCCTAATGTGCATTGCTTCAGCACTATGTTTTGGACAAAGCAGTCAACAAATTCCACATCACTATCGGCTTCATGTTGGAGAAAGTTGTGAAAAACACTAGAACATACATGTACACTCAATACACATGCTCATCTACATGTATGGCATTTAGTATGTGGGCGACTTCAAAGTTCTATTTTGGTAGTTTGCTTCGGTAGAAACTGTCTAAACTTGATCCAAAGCTCTACTACTATGTTCTGAAGATGTTGCAATCAAGTAATGTAAGCCAAGTATCTGCCGCATTGGAGCTAGTTGTGAAAACCTTTAGACCATACACTCAATGCACATGCTCAGCTATGGCATTTAGTATGTGGGCGACTTCAAAGTTCTGTTTTGGTAGTTAGCTTCGGTGGAAACTGCTAAAACTTGATCCAAAGCTCTACTACTATGTTCGGAAGATGTTGCAATCAATTATTGTAAGACACGTATCTGTCATATGGTGGAGTCAGGGGTTCTAAGGCGTTGGACAATGTCCCAGTGCAATGTGCTGATTCTTGAAATATGGCATCACTTGAAACTTCAAAGTTTTATTTCACGAGTTACCTTCGGTAGAACCTGCTCAAACTTGCTACACAGTACCATTATAAGGTTATGATAGCATAACCATCGAATACAGGGCAAGTCCAGTGTCAAATACTTGTGGGCGGGGCTAATATGTGGGACGTGTGCGCTGAAATGGGATGATTCCGAAAAGAGAAAAAAGTCACCTTCTAGCAGAATTCTACCCACTTCTACAGCTAATGCTGATATTTAGCAAGTATACTACTGTCCTGGTGTTGGTCATCAAGAAAAAGGGGGTAACTACCAGTGCTACGGCCAAAAAACTGGTTTCCGGTATTTTTTGGCCTAAATTGGCAATTGTGAGTACGCTATGTTTGGCCCCTCCCCCGAGTGAAACCGGCCGGTAGAACTTGATAAAAATTCGTCTCCGTACACTAGATATCCAACGGAACAAAGTACAATCATTTGTAGCCACGTTTCAAACAAAAAAAAATTGGACCCGAGGGGTAGGAGCCACCTTAACAAGCAGGTTGTCAGAGAGAGAGAGGGGGGGGGGGGGGGGAGGGAGGGAGGGAGACAGACAGAGAGCACGTGCACCAAGAATGGCAACCTCAGTAACCTGTTGTACAGGACCACAAGCCTGATAGACTACTACGGAGAATACATGTACATACTTCACCCCGACAAAACGACGCTCTGAAGTTATCTACTCGTGCTAGTGGACAAGCAAGACGACCCGGAGCTCTGAAAGAAGAAAAGTCTTAAATAAAAAAATAGCGCTAAAGTACAAAACCAGACGAGCAGTAACAGTAACCATGGTTACCTGTAGCTGTACGGGTTGGAGAGCTGGGATAAAATCAGAATAAGCGGCAGCAGCAGCAGCAGAGCGATGGGCTATTTTCCACGAAAATACACGTCAAGTCAAGAGCCGGCTGTAAAGGCAGCTAGCCAGTATAACTCCTTAAGACTGGAGTCTAGAAAATACAAAAGTTTAAAATCGTCACGTACATCATGGCAAATAAAAACAGCGATTGTCGCACGAGATTGACAGCCAAGAGAAGTCAGCGAGCGCATACACACACACACACACACACACACACACACACACCGAGTCACACGATACCGGGCTGTCCACTTCACCCAGCGCATTACTATGAGATCATCACTGCTATGACATCAATGATATGACATCATAACTATGACATCATCGCTATGGCATCTCCCACAGAAACCTCAGCTTACAGACAATGAGCGCTTTGCATTCTTAAACTCCGACTGGACCACCTGATATAGACAGACAGACAGACAGACAGACAGACAGACAGACAGAGGCACATGCACCAATACACAGACACATACACAGACACATACACAGACACATACACAGATAAAGAAGCACACACACACACACATACACATAATGGTAAGCAAAGAAAACCAGTAGAAACCGAGCGGCAGTCGGCTAAGTCGTGCCGTGAGAAATCAACTCCAATGCTGCGGGCTGGCAAGCAAAGCAAGGGCTCGCGAACCAAACACACTCTCATCATGTATAAACACACAATAACAGACAGGCACACACACACACACACACACACATACACGCACGCACACACACACACACACACATACACACACACACACACACACACACACACACATACACACACACACACACACACACACACACACACACACACACACAGGAGGAGGAGAAGGAGTCCTACATACTTGTTTCACGTTGTTCTTCGCAACCTTCTTCATTTCCGCAATTAAATTGTGCGATGTCGTCAAATCCTGCATGAAGGAAAGCAAAGAAAAGGAAGAAGAGAATGTAAGAAAGAAAAACAACACATGGGCACCAGTTATGAGTAGGGGTCAAACGGGTGTACCTTTAACTAACGAACGGGTAATTTTCTTAACGGGCGGGTTAACGGGTACCCTTTAGCAGCCATATTATTTTTTTGCGCATTTCTCACATAAAATAATGATTTTAATTTGTATATTCTCAGATTGTATTTTGATACTACATTATGATTCGCAATTGATTCGTGTATCATAATTATTATTATGGCAATGAAGGTTCCAAATGAATGTCATCCGTGCATTTGCCCATGTACATAACTTCACAGGCAGTAACTTACAATCGTACATGTAGATGGTCCTACAAGCTACATGTATTTTGATACATGTACGCAAATCAACTGCAGATCGATGTGATTCAAGCCATGCAAGGACAGAGTGGTTTAGCAAAACTTCCGTGATCTCGCGCAATCCTATTTGCTATGTTCGCAGAGAACTGGTACTCGTTGCATTCAGAAGATGTTCGCGCCCATAGCTAGCTGGGGTGCCTGACACAGCTGATGTGCTGCTGGCCAGCTAGCTGCTAGTGCTAGCTTGTTGAACTCGTGAAATGAATCTTCACAAATCCGTAATCTTGTATGCAATATTTCGAACTACTTTTCAGCTCGTCGATTGAAGGAACAAACTACAACCATGAGTATCATACATGTACTTCTCGAAGTAGCTACCACCTACGGACATCACCGTTTGTGACACTCCGACTGGTCACTCAGCCTGGTGACACTAGTTCATCAAGTACTGTGGCCGGTTCGATGTCGGAGAACCATCGTAACTTTCTAGTTACTCAGCTGCCACCTCGAACGAGTTTCAAGTCTTGCATTTTCTCACATCACAATCAAAAACCTCCAGTACGAGGATTTTTACTTGCACTAGAGTGGAGAGAACAACTGTCAAGTCTGTCTTTCAGCCTGCTCCCGCCTGATAAAGTCGAAAGCGGGAATGCACAGGAAAAAGGAAAAGAGTATCCGCACTCCTATTTTGAGTCTTGGAAGACGATAGGATCACCTTTTTTTTTTTTTTTTTTTTTTTTTTTTTTTTACAAACGGGTACCCTTTTACTAACGGTACCTGAGATTAACGGGCGGGTACCCGGGTACCCGGTACACCCGTTTGACCCCTAGTTATGAGTACCTGCCCCGCCAACATGGTACAGTCAGATCTCGCTTATCCAGTCCTCTCTTATCCGGAAGAAAAGTGTTGGCTACCGATTTACAACATATGTCATGCAACATACAGTATGTGATGCACAAGTCATGTGATGTACACTTGTACAGGTCGTGTGATGTACAGGTCATGTGATGTACAGGTCAGGTGATGCACTGGTCATGTGATGCGCTGGTCATGTGCTGCACAGGTCATGTGATGAACAGGTCATGTGATGCACAGGCCATGTGATGCACAGGTCATGTGATGTGAGCTAACACAAACCTCAAGGAAGATCTTGCTGACTTTGAACAGTCTGTTAGCGCAGTTCTGGAACAGACGGTCGGACCTCTGAACACCATGCTTCATCACCACGTGTTCTACGACCAGCTGCAGTTGCTATGGGAACACAAGAACAACATTCCATGACAACACAAACACATAAAGGGTTGAGGGGGAGAGGAAGAGGGATGGCTCGACACAATGGCTAGCCAGAGGTGGCAAATAATTGCTATAACTAGGATGGTGTAATCACAGATGCGAAAAGTTCTGAGGTTCAAGGAGCTGGCGCATGCAGTTGAGAGGGTGTGCCAGGGCCAATCAACTTCATCAGCCAGATCAATCGCTTCTGCCATCAGAGTCAGCGAGGTTAAAATACAAAGCCTGCTCCTCCACAAGGAGAAATGTACGCCTGCAGTCCATCTCATAGTGCTGAAAGTTGTTCCCCAACAAGTATGGCAGTACAGAAGAAAACAAAGAGAACAACCTCCTCCAATAATGGTTTACAACCACAGCCACAACCACAACTACGACAACAACTTCAGCCACAGCAGCAACAGCAGCAGCAGCAGCAGCAGCAGCAGCAAGAGCAGCAACAGCAGCAACAGCAGGAGCAAACACCACCAACAGCAGCAACAGCAGCCACAGCAGCAACAGCAGCCACAGCAGCAACAGCAGGAGCAACAGCAGCAGCAACAGCAGCAGCAGCAACAGCAGCAGCAGCAACAGCAGCAATAGCAGCAACAACAGCAGCCACAGCAGCAACAGCAGCCACAGCAGCAACAGCAGCACCATCAATGCAATTCTCAAGTGGTAATAGCGTGATGGTTCTAACCTGTTTGTGACGTTCGGATCGCTTGACACGGAGCTGCCGTCTCTGCTCAGCCGTTGTCTTCCTGCCCTCCCTGGCCTCCTTGTCTTCTTGATGACTCCCTGTTGCAGCTGCTGTAGCAGTGAAACAGACACAATCCCACAATGGCAGGTGAGAAATAAGCCAGCCCATCTCAATGAGTGTGCACGACTATACCGATTCACTGCACTAAATTACAGTACAGTGCTGTCGGATGGCGAAGAACTGGGGGGCAGCCATCTAGCCTATAGACCCTATTCGATAAACGTCACAATGTGGAGTGGCAAGAGGCCTGCACTCAGTGCACAGTGGACTCTGCGTGCGAACATGGGAGTAGAAAAATACCGGTATTTTACTACTCCCTTGTACGAACTTGGCCTTTCTTGCCACTCGTTTCTTGTACGCGTGCCCTAGCGTACGACAAATCCCTGGAGGCGAGTCCAAAAATCACGTTATCGAATAAGGTCTATTCTAGGCCGGGTTCTTGTTTCCTGTGCTATGGTCTATGTGCAGTTGAGTCACCAGTCACTCACCAGTCACTCACCAGTCACTCACCAGTCACTCACCAGTCACTCACCAGTCACTCACCAGTCACTCACCAGTCACTCACCAGTCACTCACCAGTCACTCACCAGTCACTCACCAG
The DNA here is from genome assembly GCF_964019385.1 of Sycon ciliatum. NCBI lineage: Eukaryota > Metazoa > Porifera > Calcarea > Leucosolenida > Sycettidae > Sycon > Sycon ciliatum. Next base: position 41,230,129 of record NC_088645.1, on the reverse strand, counting down.
TCACTCACCAGTCACTCACCAGTCACTCACCAGTCACTCACCAGTCACTCACCATGTATACATCGTGTATACATTGGTATGCCGTGCTTGGTGAAATTCTAGCCTGGTCGTTCTTCGGTACTACGTTCGTTGGAATAGCGAATGACCCCGGGTATAACAACTCGCGAAAAACACAATTTCCAGACCTAGTGACCGTTTGACTGCATACAATCAACCTCACGGATAACGACAACTCGCGGATATTGACAATATTCTCATGCATGACCAAGGTGGCAAGAGCCGTTGCTTGCAAGGTTAGCTGTACCTGTAGTCAACAACGTCACTACAACTAGCTACAACTAGCTCAGAGTAATGACTCAAAAAGAAAACCGACAGCATTACCTGCAGGAGCTTGAGAAGCCGATAGCATTGTATCTATTGCAGACGTTGAGTGACTTCGGGTGCCGACTGACGCAACGGGCTGACTTGCACTCATCATTACGTCATGGTGACTCACGGTGATGTCATCATTACTCGTGGATGATGTGATGGGTGGAGTGGTGCAGTCATGGGGAGCAACGTGCTCGGAAACACGGGACAAGTGTGAGGTTGACAGTGGTGATGACGACGACAATGTGGATGCGGTTGCTACTGAGGCTGACGGTAGTGCCCAATCAGCCGATGATGTTCTTGCCGGTGGTGATTCGAGTAACGCACCGTCCGAAGATGCCACGGACGACAAGTTCATGGATGTGGTACGATGACGCCGCAATGCTGGACCTGACAACGACAACCACCACAACGACGACGACGACAGCGACAACAACAACAACAGCAGCAGCAACAACAACAAAGAACAAGCACAGCAGGAGGTAGGAGATATCGTACGTGATAAACACACAACACAATGACACGTACTGTAGCGTATTACGATATGGCCTAGAACTTCTCGATGGAAAAGCTGAGTAAGCTGCATGTTTGCACTGTGCAGCAGTAAAAGGCGGATAAAAAAGAAAACAGTTGCTGATCTCCAAAACCCCTGTATCAATCCTGCATCAGAAAGCCAACATACGGTCACAACTTGAGCACTCACTAACACTATGTCCCATACCTTTGCAGAGGCCTTGGTGTGTTGATGTTGTTGCTGTTACTGGTACAGAGGCAGACAC
>NC_088645.1:41181481-41223981 GCF_964019385.1 Sycon ciliatum | reverse complement strand
AAGGTGTCAGCACCGACACAATCCACACAGTCAAGTAAGCCAATTTGGTAACCGAACGTTTTCGTTCCCTTCTCATCATGGGTAAGTACAGGGAATAATGAAAAAATGTCAAATACAGTAATTTATAGAGCTACAGCAAAAGCATAGATCGAGAACCTCACGCTATACGCGTGGGAAAAAATTCAGCAGAACAGGTCAAAAACAGGGTGAAGGTGAAGAAATGACTAAAACATAATGAAAACATCAGTGAGGAGAAGCATTCCTGACACTTTCACGAGGATTAGCGCCAAACAACTGAAGTGACAAAACATTTTCCTTCTGATCACATAGTTCAGGGGACAACTTACGGATATATAACGCTTCCAAAACAGACAAATGTAATACAGATCTGCCACGGGCCAAAACCGAGAAAACATCATCTCTGTACAACTCACGACAACTATCACTAACCGACAGATGACTCTTGATCGCCGATTGCTGATTGGTGGAATGTCGCGTCTTTTTCGTCACCTCCAATGTCGCAGCTCTTGGGCAGTCAGTCGCCTTGCAGTCACTTCCGGAGGTGACGGTGACTTGGAGGTGTCATGAGTTGTACAGAGATGATGTTTTCTCAGTTTTGGCCCGTGGCAGATCTGTATTACATTTGTCTGTTTTGGAAACGTTATATATCCGTAAGTTGCCCCCTGAACTATGTGTTCAGAAGGATAATGTTTTGTCACTTCAGTTGTTTGCTGCTAATCCTCGTGAAAGTGTCAGGAATGTTTCTCCTCATTGATGTTTTCATTATGTTTTAGTCATTTCTTCACCCTCACACTGTTGTTGACTTGTTCAGCTGAATTTTATTTTTTCCACACGTATAGCGTGAGGTTCTCGATCTATGCTTTTGCCGTAGCTCTATAAATTGCTGCATTTTGACATTTTTTCCATTATTCCCTGTACTTACCCATGATAAGGGAACGAAAACGTTCGGTTACCAAATCGGCTTACTTGACTGTGTGGATTGCGTCGGTGCTGACACCTTTTTTCTTTCGAAATTGGATACGCCTGCAATTTTTTCCTTGCATATCTCTCTTATCTCTATGTATGTCGATACTAAAACCAGGATTATGTGCCGACGGTGTATCTTAAAAAACAGGCTTCTATTCAAAACACAGGATTTTACACAAGACTTTACAGTAGTCAATAACGAGATACAGACAGACAGACACACACACACACACACACACACACCCATGCACCCACCCACACCCATCCACCCACCGACACCCATCCACCCACCCACCCACACCCACCCAAGCACCCCCCCCCCCCCCCTCACACGCACAGAGTAAATCATCATGAAAGACGAACACGGCCGGCGACAGTGTGTCACGTTCTTACGTTCTTGTGCAAGCACGCCGATGCTTCAAGTAGAGCATTTCAGGAGTTTCATCCAAGAGGAACAGCTCTGCAGACATGGTAACAGCACATACAGAAAAAGGCAGCGGAGTTCACTCCCTTGGTCGGTGACAGAAGACATTTCATTTTGATAAGTTTAACATAACATACGCCCACACACTTGTGTACACCTTGCAGCTACAGTGTATATCCAGTGCTGCCAAACCGTCCGATTTTTCGGACAGTGTCCGATTTTTGAAGCCTCTTCCGAAAACCGGTCCGAAAAGGGAAACGTCCGAAAAGCAGCCAAAATGTCGGAGATCATTACTTTCCTATGCAGAAGTCCTGTACTTTCACTTTTCAGCGTAACTGAAGGCACAAATCACTGTACATTTGCTTCTAAAAGGTTAGCGCTTGGCTGTGGAAGTGCAAAGTAACATGCCTGGATCAGGCTGGATCATGGATGGCATGTACGCTGACGGTCTGTACAGAGTCAGTGCAGTGTGCGACCACACTCATCATTACAAAATTCATGACAACTCCGGGGTTACCATGGCAACGAAGCGAATTTTCATGGTGTTTTAGGCGATATTTTGAATTCTCTGTAAAAAAATTGCCGAGGAGAAAAATTCGCACCATGTGGCCAGCCTTGGCGGTGAAGGGTGTCCGATTTTGGGCGAAAAGTATTTGGCAGCACTGTATATCCCACACTTGTGTACACCTTGCAGCTACAGTGTATATCACACACTTGTGTACACCTTGCAGCTACAGTGCATATCACACACACTTGTGTACACCTTGCAGCTACAGTGTATATCACACATTGTGCACACCTTACAGCTACAGTGTATATCACACACTTGTGTACACCTTACAGCTACAGTGTATATGCATATGGATGGAGGAGCCAACCAGAAAGTAGCACAGTTAAATCTGTCTCAGAGCGCGTTCACATGACGGTGCGGCCTCAAGACTGCACAATGCTATGGTTCTAAGATACACGGCATGACACTTCACACGATGACTAGCTCTGCAGACACAGCGCATACAAGCCAGTGCATGAGATGCGAAACCGAAATCGAAAACGCACAAGCAGGGGTCCGGGTGTTGCGGGCCACGATCTCGCGGACTACAGGCCTGCGATTCAGATTTCAAATAAATCGATGATCACCTTGGTGATCCTCTCGCGAGGCCGAGAAGCCGTGACATTTTCTCGTCGTGTGAAAGGCCTATCAGACAACCGCTTTTTAAAAGGGACAGTTCAAAATGTGGTCGTTGTGTACAGGTGGTCTCCTTATCCAGGGTCATTGGACTGGAAATGATATCCCTTGGTCCTATTAGAAGTGGTCCTTATCAGGGTGGTAGCCTTGACAGGTTGTACCGTGCTCAAATACTAAATTGCTGTAAATCGGCTCAAAGAGCTCTCCATGGCTTTGCATAAGAGCTGGATGCATGGGGTCTCCCTGAACACAGACAAACAGAGTGAAACTTCAGTGAGAAGGCAGACTTTGCCTGTGCCTATGGTGAAGTAAAATAAAGCTATTAAAACAAACAACTGTTTCGCTTGATAGGACATGGGTTCTGCGGACGCAGAAAGAAAGGGTTGCGGTGAAGTCTCGGAGCTTTGGTTGTAATGAGACAAGAGCAACGACAATTATGAGACACATGGCCGTACTTGCGAATGAATTCGACAGGCGTGAGCGTAGCGTGGTGCATTGCCTCAACAGCTGCCGTCTGCTGAGACGCTCTGGTGTTGCTGGCACAAACTCATTCTTGCTCGGATCGAACACGGGTAAGCACCGTACCATTTCATCTGCAAAAGAAATAAATAAATCAAACAAGAAACAACAACAAGTTCACACACCAGTAATCAAGCTCTACAATAATGCAAACAGGAACACAATATACACTAGCATGCATACACAGGGGCGTCGGAAGCTATTCTACATTGGTGCGGCTATGAAAAGACGGGGGTCCGGGGGGGGGGGGGGGGGGACATGCCCCGGGAACATCATGGGGAAAATGGGGCCCAAATAGCCCATCTTTGGCCGCATCTGCTGCACCGGATCCGACGCCCCTGCTACAGGTACATTGTAACAGCAGCAGCAGCAGTACCTCCAACAGCAGCAGCAGCAGTACCTCCAACAGCAGCAGCAGTACCTCCAACAGCGGCAGCAGTACCTCCAACAGCGGCAGCAGCAGCAGCAGTTCAGAAGGGGTTTGGATAAGGGAAATGTTTGAGGCTGACTTCTCGCTTATCACTACTGACCTGGTTGTACAAATTCTTGTTCTCTATCCCTGTGTTGTGGTGAGTATGTGTCACATGACGGTGTGCAGGATGGGGTAGCGGCACACAGTAACCTGGACAACAACAACGACGACGATGACAACGACAACAACAACAACAACAACAGCAGAGCTGACACTTGACAGCTTATATCAGTGATTCCACATTAGCAACAGTGAATACCACCACAAATGCACATATGCACACATACACACATGCACCTAATATGCACACATCCTGATCCTGGTAAACACTGCCATTACGGTCACGTGTCAACTTGCAGGGCCGACAATATCGAACGACGAGCGATGGCAGTCCGCTGAGAGAGAGGTCAGGGACATAAGGATCATGTTCGAGAGAGCCATCTCTGGCAGCTATAACGATCTGGCTTATCATCGGAAACGATTCCTCTCACGGCTGCCGCTTGAACTGGTCCATCACTCTCCACAACAGAGCGAACATTCCATGAGCCAATGCTCAGAGTCGTTCCAAGTTGTCGTCTTCGTGCGGTAGTTTGCTCTACCTGCGGGCTTGCAAGGCCTCGCGAAGGACTGCGATGTGGGAGCCACGAGGAGAGTGTCGGCATCGTAACTATCCGACCAAGTCTCCTGTCGATGAAGACCCCACCTCAGGCACTATTGGCCTGGACGGCTGGGGACACCCCAGGCCGTCCACAACGGCGAGAAGAAGCACGGACGGAGGCCAGAAACAAGAGCCCGAAAAGTACAACCGTCCTCCACCAGAGCAGTGAACACTCATACACTTATACACACATACACACATGTACACACACATACACCAGGGGCGTAACAGGACATTGTGTAGAAGTACGACCGGGGGTCCGAGGTCCCCACTGGGGAAACTCGGATTTTTCGGGCAACAGGGCACATTTTAGCATCCAGCAGGCGCTCTAGGCGGACTATCCTGGACGAAAAGTGGTATGACCATGGTCAAACTGGTCGTACCATGTGTGACGCCCCTGTACACCCCCCCCCCCCCCCCCCCCCACACACACACGTACACACACACACGTACAAACACTGCACTCACCGATCCAGCGTGGAGTGGACATCTTGCACTAAGTGCCCGGCCGGCAACATCACCCATCCTCTCAGACATGTGCTGCTAGAGCGATGCTGCTGTGGCGGTGGTAGTGGTGGCACACATTGATCACAAGCACCAGCAGCACCAGCACCAGCATCAATGTGAGGTACTGCACACGGATCGACACCATCACGACCGCTGTCTACACATGATGACGACGATGATGATGTGGGAGACGGTGATAGGCAAGGCATGTTCCTCGGCTGCAGTACAAACGCGGGTGAAGCAGTCGCGTTGCCGTTGTTACGCATAGTCCGTACATCTGCAACGCACACACACACACACACACACACAAACACACACACACACAAACACACACAAACACACACACACAAACACACACACACACACACACACACACACACACACACACAAACACAAACACACACAGTCCTAAGTCATTCTTCTGGCTGAAACGCTATGACCAGATCGACTCTATGTAGTGGAAGAAATATTGGATCGTGTAGCCAAGTGGATTGCTCTGTTTGTCCAAGTCATTCTCTGTTATACTTGGCTCTCCATTCGAGTCCATTCTCTAACTTATAAAAACAAATTAAAACCATTGTATTATATTGATGGGGGCGGGGAAAGACCCAGAATTTTGGAAATCAGTCAAAACTATCTAAAACGTAAAAAGTCTCTAAAACCAAAAAAACATGCACGATGATATTATCATTTGGCCTCTTGCCCCACACAGACAACTCTACAATCCAACAGTCCAGTTTTCGACCTGCAAATTAGAGTAAAGGGCAAACCCGGAAAATGCCCTGGCAGCCTTGGAGGTGTCCGAGATACACCACAAAACAAAAATCACTGAAAACCACAGGAAATCCAGGACAATCCAGCGAAATGATCAAGCAATATGCATTACTGCGAGTACTGGAATTGGAAACATCGCTTTTCACCGAAAGTAGGATGTATTAGGCAAGAATGTGAACAACACAAAACAAGGCAGGATAAGGATCATTGGATCGTACCGTCCTGTAACGAGCGAATAGCACTTGGTGAGTTCTCAGCTATCCACTCCAGGAACGTAGTCTGCCATTGAGCGGCCTTCACAAACTCGCCGTACTGTCCGACTAGCGGGCGGCTGCACAGACGTGCAAGAACACACATACGTGTGCCAGAAGCCTAAAAAGGAACACACACACACACGTACAGACATACACACAGATGTAGATTGGAGGCGTTGGACTCGCATGCACACAGACACAATGTCAGAATAGAAAAGCATACCCCCCCCCCCCCCCCGTACACACACACGCATACACACAGCTCCACACCGAGAGGATGAGAGAGAGAATTGGAATTGGAGAGAGAGAGAGAGAAACACACACACACAGATCACAGTGTACGTACTGCATCAGACTCCGCTAAGCGATCGAGAAACTGACAAGATGAGGATTGCGAGGATGCACCGGTGGATCTGTGACAGAACACGCGGAAATAAAGGACATGCGTGACTGATACTGGATTTAAAAGAATGTACTTCAAGATTTCTGCTGTAATCCATTGGTCGTACACGGCTACTCCAAGTAAAAAAAAAAACTAATAATGAAAAGAGCTGCCCCAAAATTTTCTTGCCATGAAAATGCAACGCACAGGGGCGAACCCCCGACTTCACCCCAGACAAATGTGCCTTTCTGAACCCCAGACAAATGTGCCTTTCTGAACCCCAGACAAATGTGCCTCTCTGAACCCCAGACAAATGTGCCTTTCTGAACCCACTATATCTAGATTACCAAGAGTATATACTGTAAAGTACCATTGATTTCTGTCGGAGAGTGCATTTTTGTATTACTCCGCTGCTCGCTAAAAACGGGCTGGAAACGTACAACTGAAACACTGCACCACGTGATGTGAGTTTTTGCCGTTGGCGAACCCCATAGAAAGGGTATCAGGAGTTGCACACTAGTACTATCACTATTGATATTACTAGTGGTGACTGTCGACTGCATTCTCGTCAACTAGCATGAAAAAAACACAAAAATTCGACAAATGACTGGGAAAGAGGGGCACTTTTCACAGGGGATGCTCAATCAGAGTAGAAGGGCACTGGCCCCCTCTCTCCCCCCCCCCCCCCCCCCCCCCTCCCTCTGCCCTCCTTTGGTTAGAACCGTGGTGTATGTACAGTGTGACCCGTTGCCTATCCCCAGGACAGTGCCCCCCCCCCCCTCACCCCCCTTGGCTAGATAACTGTGGTGTACGTACAGTGTGACCCGTTGTTTATCCACAGGATAGTGTAGCAGAGACTGCTTGGGTGCATAGCGCTGTATATCCACATAACTATGACGAGATGTTGATAACACCTGGTAGGGTTGCCAGTGGGTGGTGGTGGCAGTGGTGGTGGTGGTGGTGGTGGTTGTAGAGCACACACACACAGACACACACAGATACACAGACACACAGATGGATACATACACAGGAACAACAGCAGGAGTAGTAGCAGCAGCAACATCAGCAACATCAGCAATAACAGCAGCAGCAGCAGCAACATCAGACACAACAACACGAGCATCAGAACAGCATCACATTGTTAGAATGAAGAGTCATATCACACACATCATATGTATGACACACATCTGTATTGACAATTTAGCACAATGGCATATCTGCAGACAGCAGTCTGCATAGCAGTGTTACCAGACTCTTAGTGTCGTCCAACCAGCAACAGTCATGTATACACATAAAGAACGCATTTAAAAAACATCTCACAGCTTACCCAGGATTCCAAGCTGAGTGGGTTAGCAGTACATGGCCCAGAGTTGATACGTGGCAACAGCAATGACTGACCAGACTGACCAGCCTGACCAGCAGACTGACCAGCAGAGAGACCACTATCACCTGTAGACATTCCAGGCAATGCCGTTGCTGCTGTTGCGCTGTGAGCGTGTAGATGATGTCCACTGGAACTCTCAACTGTTGCCGGTACAGCTGCTGCTGAACTGCTGCTATCGTGCATGCTGGTATCACGGCTCTTTGAGCAGCTCAGATGCTGCTCAGTGGCTGCAGGCTGCAGATCTGGACGACGATAAGCAGCGTGTTTCAGTTGTTGACATAGACAGTGATACTGGGGATGGTGGTGGTGCTGGGGAGTTGTCCGATACGCACAGGCTGAAATTGGACAAGCTGAGAGAACCGCTCATGAGAGATGCCTGCAAAGCAAATCCAGACGAGCGTGCGCGGACACACACACGTACAAATACATACATGGGATCATTTGTATTCTCGTAAGGATTGGTTCACCAAACTGGAACCCCGAGGTACCGGCAGTGATATTGCCCAACTTCCTTAGCTCTGAGGATGGGTGATTTGAACTGATCTCCAATATGATTTGGCAAGCATTGCACTCGCTCACATACAGTCAACTTCGCGTACAACAACACTCGGCGGGGCATCAGAAAAGTGTCCTTATTCGCGAAGTGTCCTTTTATACCCGAAACCTCATTATATGTATTGCAGTTGGGTGGGACTTTTGCTCTGGGCATGGAAATTGTGTCACTATCCGCGAATTGTCGTTATATCCGCAGTCGTTATATCCTCAGTCGTTATATCCTCAGTCGTTATATCCTCAGTCGTTATATCCTCAGTCGTTATATCCGCAGTCGTTATATCCGCAGTCGTTATATCCGCAGTCGTTATATCCGCAGTCGTTATATCCGCAGTCGTTATATCCGCAGTCGTTATATCCGCAGTCGTTATATCCGCAGTCGTTATATCCGCAGTCGTTATATCCGCAGTCGTTATATCCGCAGTCGTTATATCCGCAGTCGTTATATCCGCAGTCGTTATATCCGCAGTCGTTATATCCGCAGTCGTTATATCCGCAGTCGTTATATCCGCAGTCGTTATATCCGCAGTCGTTATATCCGCAGTCGTTATATCCGCAGTCGTTATATCCGCAGTCGTTATATCCGCAGTCGTTATATCCGCAGTCGTTATATCCGCAGTCGTTATATCCGCAGTCGTTATATCCGCAGTCGTTATATCCGCAGTCGTTATATCCGCAGTCGTTATATCCGCAGTCGTTATATCCGCAGTCGTTATATCCGCAGTCGTTATATCCGCAGTCGTTATATCCGCAGTCGTTATATCCGCAGTCGTTATATCCGCAGTCGTTATATCCGCAGTCGTTATATCCGCAGTCGTTATATCCGCAGTCGTTATATCCGCAGTCGTTATATCCGCAGTCGTTATATCCGCAGTCGTTATATCCGCAGTCGTTATATCCGCAGTCGTTATATCCGCAGTCGTTATATCCGCAGTCGTTATATCCGCAGTCGTTATATCCGCAGTCGTTATATCCGCAGTCGTTATATCCGCAGTCGTTATATCCGCAGTCGTTATATCCGCAGTCGTTATATCCGCAGTCGTTATATCCGCAGTCGTTATATCCGCAGTCGTTATATCCGCAGTCGTTATATCCGCAGTCGTTATATCCGCAGTCGTTATATCCGCAGTCGTTATATCCGCAGTCGTTATATCCGCAGTCGTTATATCCGCAGTCGTTATATCCGCAGTCGTTATATCCGCAGTCGTTATATCCGCAGTCGTTATATCCGCAGTCGTTATATCCGCAGTCGTTATATCCGCAGTCGTTATATCCGCAGTCGTTATATCCGCAGTCGTTATATCCGCAGTCGTTATATCCGCAGTCGTTATATCCGCAGTCGTTATATCCGCAGTCGTTATATCCGCAGTCGTTATATCCGCAGTCGTTATATCCGCAGTCGTTATATCCGCAGTCGTTATATCCGCAGTCGTTATATCCGCAGTCGTTATATCCGCAGTCGTTATATCCGCAGTCGTTATATCCGCAGTCGTTATATCCGCAGTCGTTATATCCGCAGTCGTTATATCCGCAGTCGTTATATCCGCAGTCGTTATATCCGCAGTCGTTATATCCGCAGTCGTTATATCCGCAGTCGTTATATCCGCAGTCGTTATATCCGCAGTCGTTATATCCGCAGTCGTTATATCCGCAGTCGTTATATCCGCAGTCGTTATATCCGCAGTCGTTATATCCGCAGTCGTTATATCCGCAGTCGTTATATCCGCAGTCGTTATATCCGCAGTCGTTATATCCGCAGTCGTTATATCCGCAGTCGTTATATCCGCAGTCGTTATATCCGCAGTCGTTATATCCGCAGTCGTTATATCCGCAGTCGTTATATCCGCAGTCGTTATATCCGCAGTCGTTATATCCGCAGTCGTTATATCCGCAGTCGTTATATCCGCAGTCGTTATATCCGCAGTCGTTATATCCGCAGTCGTTATATCCGCAGTCGTTATATCCGCAGTCGTTATATCCGCAGTCGTTATATCCGCAGTCGTTATATCCGCAGTCGTTATATCCGCAGTCGTTATATCCGCAGTCGTTATATCCGCAGTCGTTATATCCGCAGTCGTTATATCCGCAGTCGTTATATCCGCAGTCGTTATATCCGCAGTCGTTATATCCGCAGTCGTTATATCCGCAGTCGTTATATCCGCAGTCGTTATATCCGCAGTCGTTATATCCGCAGTCGTTATATCCGCAGTCGTTATATCCGCAGTCGTTATATCCGCAGTCGTTATATCCGCAGTCGTTATATCCGCAGTCGTTATATCCGCAGTCGTTATATCCGCAGTCGTTATATCCGCAGTCGTTATATCCGCAGTCGTTATATCCGCAGTCGTTATATCCGCAGTCGTTATATCCGCAGTCGTTATATCCGCAGTCGTTATATCCGCAGTCGTTATATCCGCAGTCGTTATATCCGCAGTCGTTATATCCGCAGTCGTTATACGCAGTCTTCCGCAGTCGTTATATCCGCAGTCGTTATATCCGCAGTCGTTATATCCGCAGTCGTTATATCCGCAGTCGTTATATCCGCAGTCGTTATATCCGCAGTCGTTATATCCGCAGTCGTTATATCCGCAGTCGTTATATCCGCAGTCGTTATATCCGCAGTCGTTATATCCGCAGTCGTTATATCCGCAGTCGTTATATCCGCAGTCGTTATATCCGCAGTCGTTATATCCGCAGTCGTTATATCCGCAGTCGTTATATCCGCAGTCGTTATATCCGCAGTCGTTATATCCGCAGTCGTTATATCCGCAGTCGTTATATCCGCAGTCGTTATATCCGCAGTCGTTATATCCGCAGTGGTTATATCCGCAGTCGTTATATCCGCAGTCGTTATATCCGCAGTGGTTATATCCGCAGTCGTTATATCCGCAGTCGTTATATCCGCAGTCGTTATATCCGCAGTCGTTATATCCGCAGTGGTTATATCCGCAGTCGTTATATCCGCAGTCGTTATATCCGCAGTGGTTATATCCGCAGTCGTTATATCCGCAGTCGTTATATCCGCAGTGGTTATATCCGCAGTCGTTATATCCGCAGTCGTTATATCCGCAGTCGTTATATCCGCAGTCGTTATATCCGCAGTGGTTATATCCGCAGTCGTTATATCCGCAGTCGTTATATCCGCAGTGGTTATATCCGCAGTCGTTATATCCGCAGTCGTTATATCCGCAGTGGTTATATCCGCAGTCGTTATATCCGCAGTCGTTATATCCGCAGTCGTTATATCCGCAGTCGTTATATCCGCAGTCGTTATTAGCCAAGTAGACTGTAAGCGCACTCCTCAGGAAGAAGTCGCAAGAGGCACTCCTGCCCCGGCGCATACCAGCGATATTGCTGGAAACAGCACTCAGACAAAATTACAATAGCTAAACAGACAGCTATAGATCCATGCTTACATTGTTTATAGCCAGTGGACCAGACCAGAGCAGAGTGGGTTGGAATGCTGTCCAGTAGTGTATGTCAGTGTCACTGGGTACTGTCACATACTTACAGCGTAGCACGTCTGCCCACACTCTAGCACTGACCATCACACAATATATATACACACACACATACACACAAATGAGAGGGAGAGGGAGAGGGAGAGAGAGAGAGAGAGAGAGAGAGAGAGAGAGAGAGAGAGAGAGAGAGAGAGAGAGAGAGAGAGAGAGAGAGAGAGAGAGAGAGAGAGAGAGAGAGAGAGAGAGAGAGAGAGAGAGAGAGAGAGAGAGAGAGAGAGAGAGAGAGAGGGAGAGGGAGAGGGAGAGAGAGAGAGAGAGAGAGAGAGAGAGAGAGAGAGAGAGAGAGAGAGAGAGAGAGAGAGAGAGAGAGAGAGAGAGAGAGAGAGAGAGAGAGAGCGAGTGAGTGACAGAGAGACACACACACAGGTACAAAACAGACAAATAGCAAGAGAGGTGATACGTGAGACAAAAAGTGCACTGTTTCAAAACTACCAAAAGCTCAGACTGCCCCCCCCCCTCCCCTTCCCACCACACACACGTACAGCTGTACAGGTATTAGCCACAACAAAACAAAAGAAAGAAATGGAAGAAGAGGAAGGTAAAAGGCGGAATGTGTATGATACTATGATGAGAAACTTACTTGCTGTAGTCATCGTGTGTATCAACACCAACAATGGACAACGCTGCTCTCAGTCCTAGTGTCAGACGTAGAATAGCGCCGTACAATAATGCAGACCTCCTACAAACACACAGGGAGAAGGGAGAGAGAGTGAGAGAGAGAGAGAAAAAAAAAAGAGAATTGAATAGAGAGAGAGAAAAAGAGACAAACAGAAAGAGATCATTTTTAGCTCCACGCCTACATATTACTGATGACAAAAAAACCATGGTTTTTCTGAAAAATCAGGCCAACTTCTCGCATCCGTAGGAAAGCCACAAATATAGCCCTGAATGATCAAGGCATCAGAAGACATGGCTTGTTCAAACACCCCTCGTCTAACAGACAGACAGACAGACAGAGAGAGAGACAGACAGACAGACAGACAAACACACACACAAAACACGTCAGACATGCTAGAGCTCACCGCATAGCATTGAGGTCTTTCTTGCCCAGGAACCATAATGCTTGTAAGCAACTACTGACATCTGAACAAAAGATACATACACACAGTGATAAGACATTGTGCTTACTCATTCGTGCATGCGTGAGTGCATGTGAGCACACACACAATGTCAAACTGTTGATCTGAAAAATATGTCGACGAAAGCTCAACAAATAAAGAAACACACACACACACACACACACACACACACACACACACACACACACCTGTCCTGTTGAGCCACTGTCACAAGGGTCACGTGGTTCCCCGAAGGGGCAGCAGAGGGACAGATACCTGATGTCGCCTCAGATACGGAATCAGACAGAATCAGCGCAAGCAGACAGACACACACACACGCACACACGTGCACGCACACACACAACCATAACCTTACTTATGACGGAGTGAAGACGATCCAGCAAACTATGCAATGCTGCAACGTCAGGACTGCATTCCGTTACTGCACAGCGCCTGGAGTACACATGCACACATACGCGTGGACACACACACCGACATCCACATACACACACCGACACACACACACACAGGAACACACACACCGACACACACACACACACACATACACACACACACACACACACATGCACACACGGACATACACACACACACGAACACACACATACACACACACACATCATTGGAGGCAATGATAGGAACACTGCAGCAGGAGCTATAGGAACTTGTGCAGGGATTGCACATGCACTATTCAACAGCTTTCCAGGCTGAAGAATTGATCCTGCCACTGTTTAGTCTTGTGTACAGCACACATCTAAACACATCCTACTGCCCTTGCTACTGCCCTTGGTACAATGTACTAGTAATGCACACATCCTACTGCCCTTCCTACTGCCCTCGCTACTTCCCTCGCTACTGCTCTCGCTACTGCCCTCGCTACTGCCCTTGCTACTGCCCTTGCTACTGCCCTTGTGTACAGCACACATCTAAACACATCCTACTGCCCTTGCTACTGCCCTTGCTACTGCCCTTGGTAGTGCCCTAGCTACTGCCCTTGCTACTGCCCTTGCTACTGCCCTTGTGTACAGCACACATCTAAACACATCCTACTGTCCTTGCTACTGCCCTTGCTACTGTCCTTGCTACTGCCCTTGCTACTGCCCTTGCTACTGCCCTAGCTACTGCCCTTGCTACTGCCCTTGCTACTGTCCTTGCTACTGCCCTTGCTACTGCCCTTGCTACTGCCCTTGCTACTGCCCTTGCTACTGCCCTTGCTACTGCCCTTGGTAGTGCCCTTGCTACTGCCCTAGCTACTGCCCTAGCTACTGCCCTTGCTACTGCCCTTGCTACTGCCCTTGCTACTGCCCTTGGTAGTGCCCTTGCTACTGCCCTAGCTACTGCCCTTGCTACTGCCCTTGCTACTGCCCTTGCTACTGCCCTTGCTACTGCCCTAGCTACTGCCCTTGCTACTGCCCTTGCTACTGCCCTAGCTACTGCCCTTGCTACTGCCCTTGCTACTGCCCTTGCTACTGCCCTTGCTACTGCCCTTGCTACTGCCCTTGCTACTGCCCTTGCTACTGCCCTTGCTACTGCCCTTGCTACTGCCCTTGCTACTGCCCTAGCTACTGCCCTTGCTACTGCCCTTGCTACTGCCCTTGCTACTGCCCTTGCTACTGCCCTTGCTACTGCCCTAGCTACTGCCCTAGCTACTGCCCTAGCTACTGCCCTTGGTAGTGCACGTGTGCAGGTTTAAATTTACTTTTGCACTGCACAGCTTTTTGAAGGGATCTTCCTGGCCACTAAACCCTAGATTGATTCATATCTGTTTCCCCTTTTTCGTCCCACACACACAGATATATCGCACCACATGCTCTGGCATGCACTGGCTACTGGTAACCACCGGGGAATCGCAGCATTGAGGGAGACAAGGCAGGCGACTGTAACGCTAACCGATGTGTGTTTCACTCTCAGGCTGCCCGTTACAGTCGCCAAGGCTTGGTGCAAGACTGATTCATACACACTCACATAATATTATGGCATGGCTTGCCTGAGCGGCGCTTAGGACGATGCATGACCATCATAGTCAGGAATAGAGGTCATACAAATGATGACATTCTGGTGAGTTGGCCGATGTGTGTATGGGTGATAACGCCGTAAAAGTATACTTTACAGTGTGAGTTGGCGGATCCACTTATGGGAGCATAGTGTACAGAGAGAGTCGGTGGGTTCACTTGGGTTAATGCATCGCTATGCTGCGGCAGAGCCAAAGCACTTCAAATTCACCGTGCAATCACATGACATCTCTTGAACCTGCAGCCTCTGATTGGAAACTGAGCGGACATACCACTGCTCCACATGGGGCATGTGTCCATTCACACACACGCAAGCATGCACAGACACACACACACACACGCACACACACACACGCACACACACACACATCTATCATCACTAACCGTATCACTGTTGGAGTTGAGTGTGTGGTGATAACACAGTCTGGAGATGGTAGACCATGCAGTACAGCATCCCTGGCCCTTGCCCCCACTGTCTCTGCTGCTACAGAATCTACAGTAGGTATAGGAGACTGAGACCTGGCATCATCATCATCACTACTAGTGTTGCCACTGCATGTCCAGCCAAGCCAAATACTGGAATTGGCCTCCGTATACAGACCCTGGATTTCGTCAATCTGCAGTCAGTGCATACACACACATACGCGCGCGCGCGCGCGCGCGCGCGCACACACACACACACACACACACAAGAACCCAATGCCCATGTCATGTTGATGCTGAGATCACAGTAATCAATAGTTTGAATGATTTGATGTATAAACTGCACTTGAGCAGAATACAGCTGTATACAGCTTCAGTGATCATGATTATACCATCCATCAACAGCTACAGGACTAGAGAGGTTAAGATGCACGTTATTTCTGCCGTGACGCGCAATTTCACGTCAAATTCGGCATAAAACTCCAAATTTCGACACGAGCTGCAGGTCACTCGCGTTGTTTTCCAAAGCGCGCGCCAAATAACGTGAGCTGAACTTAACCTCTCTATTATAGCTGCTTGACGCAGAGTTCTGAAGTTACACTATGAACAGCACGAATTCGAAATCTCCCAATACTTGTACATTGTATTGTACATCATTGCTATGATCCAAAAGATCATAATTTCTAGTGAACCCATGCCAGCGGGATGGTATGTATATTATACTTTGAGCCTGAGCCAGGCCAGGGAAAATCCCCAGCGCAAGAACCAAGCACGAGACTGTGCATATCATAACGCAGACAGACAGGGATATCATCAATTACCTCGGATTCGTGCAGACATTTCAGTTTGCGTAGCTGCCCGACGGGTATGCGAGCAAAAATAACCAGCATGTTGCCGTCAATGGAGGAGCTACATCAGTACAGTTCAGTGGGCAAGATGGTGGAAGGTACTACTTCAATCACATTGCTCGTATTGCGAGCTTTCATCTGTCATTTCCTGCATAATGTCCTCGAATGAAGTGATGATGATAATTATCGTCAATCTCTAGCTTTTTTGAAATTTTGGTTTTTATCGCGCGGAATGTTCTTTTCAGCGCAAAAGCTTGCCCAACACTACGATCGAGAGTACTAAAATACCGCTACTTTAGTACCTAACAACAGAAAGAATGTACGCAAAAAAATAAACAGCATGCAGTTTCTCTCTTTCAAGTCTTTGTCGACACCCGAACTCATCATTCATCGATTGTCTTGCCACATTGTAAAGTAGAGTAGAGCTACTTTTGTCTTTACATTGTATTTATTGCGTTGATAGCTCTGTTCCTTAATTTGAGCTCACTCTGCTGCTGTTGGAGTAGGCGACAGCAGCCACAACAACTAAAAATTCAGGTGAGAAAATACTTCGAATGAGGCAATTCTCACTCATTGAAACTTTCTCGTCACAACTTGAGGACTATCTAACATTTCCACTTCAAAAGGAGAAAAAATTGTCACACCTGCGTCTGTTACCAACTGTGAATATATTCCCCGGCGACCATCTGAAGGCTTTCTTTCTTCCATCATTCATGCAAAGTCTTTTGTTTGTTTGAGAATGCTAGTAAGATGTGATGTGAGCAGAGTTGCGAAAAGACATAATTCCTGCAAAGATTTAAACTCCTCATCTTGCCTGATGTTACCTAGTACATGTATTCAATCGTTCACTCTTTGAAGTTCGAAGCCTGCCTGTTGTGCACGTGCATGGCGTGGCGTGGCGATATGAACACCTTTCGAAGCCTGCTTGTTGTGCACGTGCATGGCGTGGCGATGTGAATTATCCTATAGCCAGTCAAATAATTATTTCCTTTGGTAGCCCTGGAGAGCTCAGCTGTGGGGGTATGCTGCACTGTGCAATGCACTGAACACTTAGCGGAGTTCCGCTACTCCGTCCAGTTGCATTGCAGGCGCATGCTTGGGGTGGTGGCGGATTGAAGAAATGGCGTTGTAGAAATCCCCGAACACTTGTACATGCATAGTGTATGACCAGCTGTGTCCGTGCAGATCAGTGAGGGGTGCCTGTGTGTGTGTGTGTGTGTGTGTGTGTGTGTGTGTGTGTGTGTGTGTGTGTGCGTGTGTATATGTGTGTGTGGTGTGTGTATGTGTGTTTGATTGTTTGCATTCAGGCAGTACACCAGATATCCTGTACCATAGCTGACACCTACTGAATGCAATGAGCTGTGGTGATCATGTGACGGTCATGTGACCTGTTCACCATCAATCACCGGTATCAGTACAGGCTATCAACTGGCTTGACCGTGTGCACATACGCAGACACGTGGACACGCGCACGTGTGTGCATGCGTAGACCTGACGTGGCCAAGCCGGTCGCTAGCAATACTTCACAGGCATGCAGTCCTCCTATGGTTGGCAGCAGGCTGGCAACGTGCCACAGCAGGCACAGGAATCACAGCAGGCACAGTACAGCAGCCATACAGTGGATTACAGTGGTGCACAGCAGTATGGCGTAGCACAGGGCTATGGCGCACCACAGCAACAACAGCAGCAACAACAGCAGCAGCAGCAACAACCGGAAGCTGCACCGTGGAACTCGGCCTGGGGTCAGTCGTGGCCAGCACAGCATTCTGGTGCTACTGCTGCTAGCTATCAGCAATATCCTCAAGCAACCACAACCACCGGTAGTGCTGCTGGTGGAGCGTCGCACTACAATCAAGACGCCGGCGCCAGCTGGCACAACGGTGTCCATGGCGCCGCCCCACATGCCCAGCAGGGCTCTGGTGGTCACGGCAATGCGGCAAACCCGATGACTCACCCAGCGACGTACCAATCAACAACAGCAGCAGCAGCAGGAGCCGATCAGCGGTCGTCGACGACATCTGCTGGCTATCCGCAATCTTACGCTGGGAATAGCTACGAACACCATCAGCATCATCAGCAGCAGCAGCAGCAGTCGTGGTCTCAGCCCGCTGCTACTCAACCCTACGCCGGTTCAGCATCTGCTACTGCTGGCAGCTTTGCTTCTAGTGATACCAGTAAAAGTTCTGAGCAGCATACACACGCTGCGTACCAGCACTCTTCCGCGGAAGCGTACCCGCCGTCAGCAGGTCCGCGGGACTCTGCCTATCGGCCGCCGCCAGCAGCAGAACAGCAGCAGCAGTGGTCACAGCCACCGACACAACAACAGCAGCAGCAACGTGGAGATGGCTATAGTGGACATGACGGCCAGCAGACATCCACTGGAACTGCCGCTGCTGCTGCGGTTGATCAAGATAACAGCGGTGGTGTGAGTGCATGGCGGGGCAAATCAAGATGGCCCAGTGATGCTGCTGCTGTTGATCATGATAACAACAGCGGTAGTACGAGTGCATGGCGGAGCAAATCCAGATGGTCCAGTGATGCTGCTGCTGCCCCATCAGCGCAGTCATCCGCTGCACACTCCGCAGCACCGTCATCTCAGTATTCCTATAATCAACCGGCTCATCATCACCAGCACCACCCGGCCAGTGGTTCAACAGGCTATCCTTCAGCTGCACCTTCTGCTGGTGGTGGTGGTAATTGGGCACGATCAGAGTTGGATACACGTGAACAGCAGCGTGCTCCAGCATCGTCGTCGTCGCAGCAGTACAGCCGAGGCAGCGGTGCGTCACGCTGGCATGCAGTAGACGGTGATACCAGTCACACAGCGCAACCGCCTCCGTCTTCCACCCGTACCACCAGCGGTGCAGCACCATCGTCTGCGTCGGCGGTAGATAACAGCGGTGGTCATACAGCAGAGTACCGTAACCATGGTGACGACGGTTACGCACACCGCACGCACGGCCAGCCATCCTCCGTGGCGACATCGCTGGACAGCAGCCACCGCTCTCAGCTATCCAGTGTACGATCGTCGCCAGCGTCAGCAGCCTATGATTACGAGTATGGCCACCAGCTACAGCAGCGTGACGTAACAGCATCGGCACGCACCGATCCCGGCCATCACGCATCGCCGCATCGACCACCACCGCCGGCTGCATCAGACCCGCCATCCGCGTCATCATCAACGCCGTGGCAACCAGTAATCCGTACCGAAGACTACCACCACAAAACACCAGCAGGTCCAGCAGCAGCAGCAGCAGCATCGCACTCACATGCAGCCAGTTCGCGGCCGCTGCCACCTGCTCATGATAGCGCGGAGGCACCACGAAGCCTTATGTCTGTGGAGGCGCGCGCACCTAGCCGCTATGATCGTCATGACGACACCAGGTATGCGGCCGTCGGCAGTGACCATGGTTACCGGGAACGGGAACGGCGCTCACCGCCGCCGCGTCGCTATGATGATTATCGCCGTGACGACTACGAGCGGTATCATCGCCACGACGACCGATCCCGTCACCCTGGCGGTGGGGGCTATTCAGGGTCCTCTGTGGACAGACCACCGCCACGTGATCATCGTGGTGGACACTGGGGGCCAACAACCGACGGTGGGCATCGTTACGATGGCCATCCGCATTCGCAGCCTCGCCATCCACCACCACCACCATCAGCCGGTGGACCATCATCACATGGTCACCACCACCATCATCACCATGGTGATGTTGATGCTCGCGGAGGTGGTGGTGCGGCGGATGGTTCTACCAAACCTCCCGTTGCTGTTCCCGCCCCACCTCCCGCCGAGACTGTACTCATCGAGAGTCTACTGGACGGTGAGGAGGCACGGTCCGCTCGGCCGGCTAACATCGTTGTCATCCTGCGCGGTCTGCCCGGCTCGGGCAAGACACACGCGGCCAAGAAGCTGCGGGATCGCGAGGTGGCCAACGGAGGTGAGGCGCCACGTATCCTATCGCTTGACGACTACTTCATGACGGAGACGGAGGTGACGGAGAAGGATCCGGACACCGGCCGACGCGTCAAGGTCAAGCGCGAAGAGTACGACTACGACGAGGCGGCGGAACCGGCGTGCCGTGCGTCCATGCTGAAAGCGTTTAGCCGCACCCTGGACGACGGCCTCTTCAAGATGATCCTGCTCGACTGCGTCAATCAAAAGGTGGCGCACTTTGAGCAGTTCTGGCTGGCAGCTAAGCTGAAAGGTTTTGAAGTGTACATCGCCGACCTGGAGGAGCCGGTGGAGCTGTGTGCCGATCGCAACGTTCATCAGCGCACACTCGACGACATTCGGGCACTGCACGACGCCTGGGAATCCACGCCGGCCAATTTCAAGCGCCTGGACGTTAGCGGCCTGTACCGTGAAGCTATAGCCGAGGTGGAGATGGCTGATGACACTGACAACGATGATGACGTGTCCGCCACACAAACAACAACAGATAATGTTAGCAATGAGAAATCTATACCGGCCAATGATGACGATGATAGTGATGGCTCGGAGCAGACGGCAGCCGCTACTATCAAACAAGGTCATGGTGATGAAGACGACGATGATGGCGACGACGACAATGGATCATCTGCGGCAGCGCTGCATCCGGTGCGAAGTCGTTGGGAGTCGTCGTCTGGTGGTGGCGGTGGCGGCGGAGATCGGCTTGACCGTCTCGACGGTCTCAGATCGAGTGGCGATGCGTCGTCGTCGTCAGCTGCACAATCCATCGCTGATTGGACGGGTTTGACTGACAGAGCTAGTAGTAATGCAGAAGACGGGGCAGAGGCTACTGACGGCGGTGACGTTGTCATCCGCAAGAAGAATTCGCGAGGGTATCGTATCCGCTGGGCGGACCTTGAAGAAGAGAAAGAGCGGGCACGCAAGCGTAACATTGGCTACCATCCCGGAGCCAGCTGGAAAGACCTGGTGCCAAGCGAGGACGTTGAGAAATACTTAGCTGGTGATTCGTAGCTTTCGTCTGTGTGTGTGTGTGTGTGTGTGTGTGTGCGCGTGTGTGTGTGTGCCAGTGTCTCTATGTTTGTACATGTTTCTATACAAAATCTCTCGCTTGCCCGCGCTCTCCCATCTACAAATGTCCCCCGGGCCGCTGGGCACATCCTGTGTATGTAGTGCTAATGCGCCGGCTGTTGTGCTGGTGCTTTGTTTTCTCTTTCGCCAAGACTACTCATTCTGTTAACATTCTGTTTGGTTGACAATCTCTCTCTACATGAACAGCATTGCTTCTCACATTTACACATTTCACTAAAGTTCTGAGCGCGTCCTGTTCATATTTCCGGTTTACCTAGAGTTGACCTAGAGTTGACCTAGAGTAGAGAGTAGAGTTGGCTGATTGCACACAGTACTCATGAGGTGCTAGATTATTTATGTTTGCTCGCAGCAGCAGCAACAAAATTAATGATGACAGCTCTGTGAACCACTACATACTACTTGTAGAGGCCCCCCTCCATCCCCTACTCCAGGAATTTGCGTTTGCATGGCACTGACTGTGTGCTTGACAGTTTGTTCTGGAGTCGTCCAAACTGAGATTGTAGAGGGATGTGGAATGAGGAAAGGAGTGAAGTACATTATGTTACTTGTATAGAACCAGGCCCGATAGTGGATCTTGCATACCCGATGCATCACTGCACTGCAAGCGATATCGCATGCACGTGTACGTGTACACAAGACTACATGTACCGGCAAGAGTAAAATAAGTTCCCATGGATATACTCTTGATGCCGGTACATGAGGTGTGCGACCACATCCCCATGCTCACATTGGCATCCAGTTTACACGGGTCGACAGGCTCATCCAATCTTTACAATGCCCCGATAAAAGCCAGGGGAGAAAATAGAAATCTGAATCTGGAATTAAAATATGCTAAAAATAAATGAAGTACATGTACAAAAGAGGATAAGAACGCTAGATACGATCAAAAGTCAAAATTAAACATAAACAGGGAAAAGTGTGCGGACTCCGAGGCCAGGGAACTCTCTTCTGTCAAGTCCCCAGAACGGGCAGGGCACAGTACGGTGTGTGTGTGTGTGTGTGGCGGAGGTGCAGAGAATGGTGCAAACAGGGAAACAGTGCAAGATATAAAAGAGTCCAAATTTCTCTAAAAAAAACCTTTAAAATTGAGACATTGTACTAGTAGACGAGTATGAGTTACTCGTACAAGTTCAGTGTGCCATACACGTCCACAAGTAGAAAACTCTATCCTAAAATAACTACTATAATAATATATGTAGTAAGGCTTCAGCGCAGACATAACAAGACAGACTGCCATAAGTGGAACACGTGTACGCGTGTGTTTGGTATGTCACTGTGGTTCATGCCTGCACACCAGGTATGTGCTTGACATTGCACAGCTACTAACCCTAACCTCCAACATACCGTCCTGCACTATCACACCGTCCTGCACTATCACACCGTGTCCTGCATAATCACACCGTGTCCTGCATAATCACACCGTGTCCTGCATTATCACACAGGGTCACAACCAGGGAGTAGTACAATACCGGTATTGTACTACTCCCTGGTCACAAGCATGAACTTACAGTGCAGCACAGAGGCAGCAAACAAACCATGATAGACAGAAACAAACCATGACAGACAAATACCCCGTTGTGGTGGAATAGACCATTGGGCCTATCACCTGGGACAACAGAAAACTGGGGTATGGTACCAAAATCAATGTGAGTCTGGCACAATACCCCGGGGTGAAAAAGCCCAGGACATAAATAAAAAAGATGCAAATGCCCCAGGTCCGGGCAATAACCTCCGGGTCAATAAACCCGGGAAGGGGCGCAATAGCAGTTCCAGAAGTACGACAACGAGCAAAACATCAGAAGGAACGGTGTACCGTTGTGAGTATCCACTGTGTGCCTCACAACTTGGCCTTGGGAACACGGTACTTCTGGTAATCAATTCCCTTCTGGACGGTGACACGCATCACTTGGCCGGAGTCGGGACGTTCGTCCAGCAGCTGAATAAAACCCTCGGCGATACGTTCCGGCCTGCAGATGGAGAGGACAGACGGACAGACGGACAGACGGAAATGCACATACTCGAACATGTCTAAAGCACAGTCATACACATTCTAGGGAGTCGTCGCCAAAGTTTCTTATCGTCCATGAAACAAACATCGTTCTTTGGGGGGGGGGGGGGGGGGGGACGGTACACATGCACATGCACACATGCACGGTATTTTACGACTGCATGATGATGATGATGATGATTTTTTTTTTTTTTTTTTTGATGATGATGATGATCATGATGCCCCAGCTCTCTCTTGTGGTGTGGATGGTGCAAGTCTACAGTCGCGGCCTCCGGTTGTTCATTCTGTCTCTCGGGATTTGGCGCCTCCTCTCACCGTGGCAAGTGCTTTTGATGCCTCTGTTATTAGCAGCCAGGAGGGTGATGGCGGCTCTAGTGAGAATGCCTCCGGCTCTAGTGAGAATGCCTCCGGCTCTAGTGAGAATGGCGAGGAGGGTGATGAGTGCTCCCCACACCTTGCCACGGTTAATCGAAGTGCCACCCTACCCTCTGGTCCTGGAGAGGATACCCGGCTCCTGGCTGATCTCGGTGGCAGCCAGCCAAGCAGTGTGCTTGACAGCTCCGAGGATTATGGAATGAATACGGAGCACCGCGCTGGTGGCGGCCAGGTGGATGTGGAATCAACCGCTCAGGCACGGTTGAGGCCTATCCCCAGCCCAGCGGATGCCGGTAGTGGAGTTGCGAGCGTAGCCAGTGATCCGTTTTCCGCGAGAATCATTGATGCCTACGAGGTCGTGGTAGGCTGGAGACGCAATCTGTTCATTATACCCCATGGATCCGCTGGTGCAGCCTTTGTTGACGAGCTCGCATCTTTGATCCTTGGGTTTGCGGATGACTCCGGTAAAAGAGATGTCGCATGGAGAGCTGTGTGCGTTACTTGTCACCTTCTCTTGCAAAAACCACACAAATCCAAGATCATGAAAAACCATAGTGAGCATCTTCGCAGACGTCTCGTGCTGTGGAGAGATTGCGACATTCCACAGTTACTGAGCGAGTGCCTTTGTATCCAGGCGCACTTGCCGGCGTCGGGCGGAGGCTCTCCCAGGCCCGCCTCACAGGAGAAGAGTGACGTGGTGTTCGCTAATCTCGTTTTCAATGGAAAGATTTCTTCTGCTGTTCGCTACCTGGCGCCAAACGCTTCTGGTGGAGTCCTTTCCATGAACGACATTGTGGATGATACCACGGGAGAGACGGTCCGTGACGCCCTGTTGAAGAAACATCCGCCATCTGTTACACCGCCTGCCTCGGCTCTCTTGCCGGGTGATCCCGAGATTGTCAACCAGGTCATCTTTCAACAAATAACCCCTGAGCTAATAAAGAAAATCGGCCGAGGCATGCAGGGTTCCTCTGGACCGTCTGGCCTGGACGCTGAGGCGTGGTGCCGAATGCTGACGTGCTATGACGCCTCGTCAAGGCGTTTGTGTTCATCCCTTGCTGCCGCGGGGAGGTGCATATGTACCGAGCGCCTTGCCGGTTGCGCGATGATTGGATTTACATCCGCTCGCTTAATACCCCTCGATAAGAAACCTGGCGTGCGCCCCATCGCTGTGGGCGAAGTGTACCGGCGTATCATTGGTCGTGCCGTGATGTCAGTAGTGGAAAGTGATGTGCTGAGTGTAACAGCTCCTGTCCAACTCTGTGTGGGCGTTCCATCTGCCTGCGAAGCCGCCGTACACACAATGTCCCGTCTGTTCGCTGGCCCGGGGGTTGAGGGTGTCTTGCTTGTGGACGCCTCCAATGCATTTAATGCATTGAATAGGCAGGCTGCGCTACACAACATTCCGCGTCTCTGCCCCCCGCTTGCAACGGTGTTTCGTAACACGTATGGATCAGTTTCCCGCCTGTTTGTGTCTGGTGGAGGTGAAATCGAATCGCGTGAAGGCACGGCTCAGGGCGACCCACTGGCTATGGCAGCCTATGCTGTGGCGATCATGCCACTGGTCAGGCGCCTGGCTGCGACATGCCCCAGTGTTGTCCAATCTTGGTTCGCGGATGATGACTCGGGTGCAGGTCTTCTGGCTCGCCTTCGGAATTACTGGGATGAACTCCGGGCCATTGGCCCTGGTTATGGTTACTACCCGAACGCGTCCGAAACTGTTCTGATCACAAAGCCAGAGCATTTGGATAGGGCCAGAGAAATCTTCTTCGACAGTGGCATCCAGATTACCGCCGCTGGCGGCCGATTCCTCGGGGGCGCCCTAGGGTCAGAAGATTTCTGCCGCTCTTATATGGGGCAGTTGGCAGATAGATGGGCTGGTGACCTGCGCACCTTGTGTGAGATCGCCCAGACTCAACCTCATGCGGCGTATACCGTCTTCTCCAAGGCCCTGTCATCACGGTGGACTTACCACTTGCGCTCAATGCCGTTCTCGACAGGCGTTTTGGAGGCCTTGGATGATATCCTCAGTGACCATTTCCTGCCGGCTTTGCTGGGTCATGGAATTGTGCGGGCCAGCCACCAACGTCGGCTAATGGCTTTGCCTGTCCGGCATGGGGGCCTCGCCGCGGCTGGGGAACATCAGGCCTTTGTCAGTGCCACTGATCCTCTGGTTCAGCTTTGCGCTATCATCGCCTTCGCCTGACTGTGCTGGTGCGTCACTGCCTCCGCCTGCGGGACCGCCTCTGCGTGATATTAACCAACCACCTATGGGACCACCCCCGCATCATTGTGCTAATATGTCACCGCCTTTGCCTGCCTGTGCTGATGCGTCGCTGCCTCGGCCTCCGCGGCCGCCTCCGCCTGACTGTGCTGGTGCGTCGCTGCCTCCACCTGTGGGACGGCCCCTACCTGGCTTAGACCAACCACCGGTGCGACTGCCTTCGCCTGACCGTGCTGCCGTGTCACTGCCTCCGCATGCGGAACCGCCTCTGCCTGACTGTGCTCGTGCGTCGCTGCCTCCGCCTGGTCTAGACCAGCCACATGTGCGACCGCCTCCGCCTGATTATGCTGGCGCGTTGTCGCCTCCACCTGCGGGTCCGCCTCCGCCTGATCTTGACCAACTACCTGATGCCGGATCGTTCTCTGCGCTGCGTGCGGAGCCTGTTGCCGTGGGATTGGGCGTCGAAGAGCCTGGCGAGACTAATCCTAGTGGTCCGTGTGGTGTCGCTGAGGCTGTTGCTGCGGTGCGTGCTGGGCTGCGCCGGGTGAGAGCACAGCGGGACCAGATTTCGCGTGGTGTGCAGGCAGAGATTGGCCCTGGACTGTCTCCGTGCCAGCGGCTACTGTTAGAAACAGCGGGTGAGAAAGGCACCTCCAGCTGGCTGACCGCCCAACCGTCATACAATCAGCCAGTAACCATACTCAATAAATCTGATTTCCGGGATGCTCTCTGCTTCCGATACGGTTTGGAGCTGGATGGCCTCCCTGAGACTTGTGTTTGTGGAGCAACTCTAACCAATGAGCATGCAATGGCTTGTCCTACTGGCGGCTACACCATCGCACGCCATAATGATGTTCGCGATTTGCTGGCGGCTGTACTGTCGGAGGTATTGCCTGACGTGGAGGTGGAGCCGGTGCTAGCGCCATTTGCTGGGGAGGATCTTCCCCATCGTACAGCCAACAGGAAATCCGAAGCTCGCCTCGATGTGAGGGCGCGGGGTTTCTGGTCCAGGCAGCAGGAGGCTTTTTTTGATGTTCGGGTGACTCACCCAAAGCCAAACCTGCTGTCGCGTCCAGAAGTCCAGCGCCATCTCCAAAAGCATGAAGGCATGAAAAAGCGGGAATACGAAGCGCGTGTTGTGAATATAGACCGAGGCACGTTCACCCCGTTGGTTTTCGCCACGAATGGCATGTGTGGCCGGGAGGCAGACCGCTTTCTCAAGTGTCTTGCAGCCCAGTATGTCGATAAACACAGTGACTTGGCCTACTCGCTGGTTATGGGTCGATTGCGGTGCCTGCTCTCGTTCACTTTACTCCGTTGGGCAGTGACCTGTTTTCGTGGCTGCCGTAGCTCCTACCAGAAAAAGTCAGTCAAGAATTTCAGGAGTTATTGTTTGATGGGTCGTTAGATAGAGGCCGGTGTTTGTGAGACTGCAATCATTTAATGTTTCTTCCTTAGTGGTGTAGGTAGATTCTGTTTTGTAAGCATAGTAGGACTACTTTTGTTTTGTAAGTCAA
This sequence comes from Sycon ciliatum, assembly GCF_964019385.1. Classification (NCBI taxonomy): domain Eukaryota; kingdom Metazoa; phylum Porifera; class Calcarea; order Leucosolenida; family Sycettidae; genus Sycon; species Sycon ciliatum. The sequence continues at coordinate 41,196,837 of NC_088645.1, read as the reverse complement.
TCTCATTCTCCACGCTTTGCTGTCATTTGGTTATGTTTTAAAGTAGTTTTTATGACCTGATGTTTGTTTTTTATATTTGTAGTTCTATTGTTGACATCTTTTGTCTTTTCTTTGGGTTAAAAGGTTAACTTCATCCTCGTTTTCTTATTGCCTTGTATTGGAATTTGCCCATAAAAGTGGCTACGGTGTGATAATGCATTTTTATCTTTCGTGTTTTAACATTATTTTCAGAAAATTGCTCTTACAATACCTTGCGTTTTATATTCATAATATTGTTGCCCGTAAAAGCGGCTTGGTCATATGATGATGATGATGATGATGATGATGATGATGATGATGATGATGATGATGATGATGATGATGATGACGTTTTGCCTCTTGAGGTGGGCCATTACGTGTTTTCGTGGTTGCCGAGGGTCTTATAACAGACGGCGGGTGAATTCCTTTGTGGCCCAGTGTCGTTTGGCCGCATAGTGAATTTTTATGCTATGCCTCTCAACAATATCACTATGGATAACATCACATTTTTTAAATAACTATTTGGTAAAGTAACATCATCTGTCATTCAATATCTATCTGGTGAAATAATCAGCATTTGAATATCTATTTGGTACTAATCATTCAACTGTTAAATGTCATATTTTACCTGAATATCTATCACGATTTTTGCACATAATCTCGGTTATCACCGTTTCAAGCCCGTACAAGAGGCCGTTTCCAATGATGATGATGATGATGATGATGATGATGATGATGATGATGATGATGATGATGATGATGATGATGATGACATACGTGAATACTACAGTACTATGTGGTCAAGTGATGCGTGTGGGTTGTGCATACCGGTCATTACGTTCCTCTGCGTGGGTTGTATCAACTTGTAAGCGCTACTGACACGCATGCAGGCCTGAAATGTATTGTACTCGTATATGTACTTGTACGCTTGGTATGCATGTACATGCAGGACTGACTGACACACACACTACTATACTATTCTACAGGCTGGCTTGCTGTCGTCATGTTGCCGTATTCGATTTCAGTTTGGTTGTCCTCATGAATAATAGACAGTGCTGCCCAATGAGATCCAGTCACGTCACTCAAGTACGCACCGGGCGTAGCGCAGCCTTAGACACCTGCGAACGCTGGGCTGCGAAATGGCGCAAACTTGAGGGACACGACTGGATTTCATTGATCAGCACTAGACTATAAGATGGTGAACACGACAAGAGTATTTAACGAGCAGCAACTTACGTCAGTACTCCACGGGCTTGCACGATATCAGAGAATGCTTCATTTTCCATTCCAGACTTGAGCATGTCTGTCTGGACGAATCCTGGACAGATGGCGTAGACGCTCACGCCGTACTGAGCCGGCCAAAACTATGCACAGACAGCAGTGTAGAACAGTCGCCGCCGACCATACACACACACACACACACACACACACACACACATACACACACACACATACACACACACATACACACACACATACACACACACACACACGTACATACATGTACACACACACGTGTACAACGCACAACAGCACCATGTTCTGCATCTGTTGGTAGCGCGCGGTGTGTGCTGCAAGCCAGAGCAATGTAGTAGTAATTTGGCTAATAACGACTGCGGATATAACGACAATCCGTGAATAACGACATAATTTTCATGCCCAGAGCAAAGTCCCTTCCAACTGTGACACATATAATGAGACTTCGGGTATAACGACACTTCGCGAGTAAGGACACTTTTCTGATGCCCCGCCGAGTGTCGTTATAAGCGAAGTTGACTGTACGTACAAACGAAGGATAGCGTGTGTGCAATACGAATATCTGCCATGATCATGCTGGGGATTTGCATACCCGCAGTGAGTTTCTGTCAGAGAATGCATTGTAAATACATACACAAGCACGTATGGACACACACACACACACACACACACACACACACACACACACACCCGTACCTCCGTTGCACGTGTAAAGCCAATGACTCCATGCTTCGATGCAGAGTACGTTGGACTAAACGGCATAGCTTGAAGACCTGCGGAAAGGTTAAACGGAAATACCAGCGACGACAACAATCACATTAAGAACACACACGAACACACACATACACACACGAACACAGCTCCAGTTGGGTGTCCCCTATGCCACATCCCAACACCTGAGTGCACGGTATGCACACTCGCCGGTGCGCATCTCGTGCATGCATTCTAATAATAATAATAATAATAATAATAATGACAGTTCGCATTTCACTCATTGCATGAGGTCAACGCATCTGTTAACAATTTCGAGCCAAGCAGCTCTATCAGAAGCAGATTGCACAGCATCCAGAAGCGACAGATTAATGCATTGTAAGTCTTTCTTGACAACGTCGATCCATCTCAGACGTGGCCGTCCTCGGGGTCGTCGTATGTCTGTTGTGTTGATCGACATTAGGAGGGCTTGGAAAGAGGACGATTCTTCGCCTTCCCTCACTACATGGCCGAACCACAGCAGTCTCCGTTGCCTGCAGACTTGGGATAGTGGGGTCTGCTCGGTTCTGGCATACAGCGCTGTGTTCGAGATTCGTTGTGGGTACGTGATACCAATGATGGTACGTAGTTTCTTCCGGTGCCATACATTGACGACGTCGGTTAATGTTTGCGATAAGGTCCAAAGCGCACAATTATACAGCAAGACAGGCAATATCAGGCAGGAAAACATACACAGCCTGGAATTCATTCTAAACTTTATACAAAATCAAGTACAGTTGGAAAGTGGCAGCATGCGCCCGGCAACACCTCCCACTGGAAATACACAAATTTTCGGCACTGCAAAAATTACACCATTTCATGATTTTCTCAGCGTTTTAATTGCGGCGTTTCAGATCGGTGCCGAATATAGCCGGAAAAATAAATTGCTGACGAATTACTGTATATTTACAGAATACAAATTGTCACTTCCAGGGCGTTGAACGCTTGCGCGCTGCCCAAGCCCCGACTTCCTAAGTGCTAAACATGAACTTCTGGTTGGACTATACCTACAGGAACTATGCATGTGCCTACACACATTGTAATGGACCACTAGTAATGGACAGAGAGAGAATGTGTGTGCGAAATTGTGTGTGTGTGTGTGTGTGACCAGCCGCCGGCCCCTGCTCCTCTTGTTGTTCCGGGTGTAACTTGCACAACCTGTCAGCGTTCGTTTAAATCGGCTGCGGGTCTCAAGCGTCACCGTTGTGGAACCTGTCCAAAGCGCCCCACCATGGCTGAACGCCAGCAATTCAAGTTTCACTGCCATGTTTGCCACAACCGACGGTTCCGGAGGCGGCAAGATCCGGATCGCCACTTGGAGCATTGCCTTCCTCCCCCCTAATCTCTCTGACAGTACCTCCCATCTGGGAGCGGCGTGGCCAATTCTGGCAGCTGTCAATAGTAGTAGTAGTAGTAGTGTGTGTGTGTGTGTGTGTGTGTGTGTGTGTGTGTGTGTGTGTGTGTGTGTGTGTGTGTGTGTGTGTGTGTGTGTGTGTGTGTGTGTGTGTGTGTGTGTGTGTGTGTGTGTGCCTTGCAAGCTGTTGAATGGTGCAATCCCAGCACAAATTGCTATGGCTTCTGCTGTAGCATCGCTATCATCGCCTCCAGCAATGGGCGTTAGAGAATGGTCAAATGGTGTGTATGTGTGTGTGTGTGTGTGTCTGCATGCGTGTGTGCATGCAGAAGTGTGTGTGCGTGCATGTACATGTACGAGAGAGTGCACACAAACTCACCACCCATGGAGGCAATGTTGACCACAACACCACCACTGCCACCCTTCTCTGAGCTCATGTAGTACTTCGCCAAATATGTAGAGTCGATCAGCGCGGTCTGAAAACACCATAGCAACACCATAGCAACAACCCAGGAAAATGGACTGCGTACAAATACACACACACACACACACACACACACACGTGCACGAATACCAGGGTGCACACAAGCAGACACAACTACCAGAGTGCACATACACATACATGTGTTGCGGATACGCCACTAACCACTGACCACTAACCACTGACCACTGACCACTGACCACTGACCACTGACCACTAACCACTGTGGTCTACTGTTGGCTCACGACATTCCTAGCCCTTTGAGGACCGAGGACGAGTTAACTCGTCCAAACAATGTACGCTGTTTTCCCGAGGACGAGTATACTCGTCCTGGCAGTGCATACACTTGCACGCGTCAGCGTGTGCCCTGGCGGGAATACGTGGAATCAGTAGTGGCCCTGAAAAGGCTAGAAAAGGCAGTCGGCGAGGAGCATTGCTTACATTACCCGCATGCTGAGTCGTTCGAAAGTGCCTTCACACCCACAAACCACATGCGTTTGTGAGAGATGAGTAGGAGCAAGGGGCTGGGAAGTGAACGAGGAGGGGATTCCCCCTCTTACCAGATTAATGGCGACAGTCTTGCGCCACCAGTCCGGGGCAGAGTTCTCCACTTCATAGCCGACACCAGCGTTGTTTACGACCACATCCAGGCGAGAGAACTTACGCAGTGTCAAGCGGTACATTTCTACGAGAGAACAAGGGAGAGAGAGAGGGAGAGAGAGAGAGAGAGAGAGAGAGAGAGAGAGAGAGAGAGAGAGAGAGAGAGAGAGAGAGAGGAGGCAGTCAGGATAAATTGAGATTAGGTAGGAGAGAATGCAGTAAGAATGTCTGACGTCTCCGATCAAAGGACAAGACATGCACACGCACATGACCATTTGACGCCCATCGCCGGAGACGATTATAGCGATGCAACAGCAGAAGCCATAGGAACTTGTGCTGGGATTGCACCATTCGACAGCTTGCAAGGCTGAAGAATTGATGCTCACTATTCAGCCTGGTCTACACCACGCAGCTACGAAGTGGCTTTTTTGGCCAGTGAATCACACGCACATACACACACGTACACACACGTATAGAGGACTTTCCATTACATCACCTTTTTGGCGCCTTCCCGGTGTCCACCCAAAGATCACCCATAAGACAAGTCCGTGTCCTACGGTAAAATGTGCTTGGGTGGCAAAAAGAGAATCAAATGTGTTGTTCGGTGTACGGTTCAAATGATGTTGCAGGCCGGCCGTCGCAGTGGTGAAGCACTTTTGCTTTTCTTTGATGTGGTGAATAGTTTCGGTAAGTCGCGAGGATTACTAGCCGCAGTTACTCTACTGTTTATTCCAGCCTTGAAGAGGCGTTGCCGCGAGAAGATTGACAGAATCCGTGGGCCCAGCACATTGATCCATATTTACCCATATTTACCTATGGACGAAGACCTTTCAGCCAATCCCCCTGCGTTGGGTATCCAGGCCTCTCTAAATATTTAGTGAATGTCCCCAGCGCACATGCAAAGGACTCTCTAAAGTCTTACAATAGCCCTGATGGATACAAATGCATGTGTCTCATTGCTGGCTGGGTTGGCACATTATCGTGTCTTGCCCAATCGAATGAAGAAGCAACAACTGTCAACAAAATTCGCTTGCAAACGTCAGGCACTCGTGGAGTGTTTTTGCCGAACCTGTCCATCCTTGGGTAGCTGCTGAATTATCTGGAATTGTTTTTGGCGCACACTGCACTTGCATGGTGGGCCTGGGAGAAGCATGCTCCCATGTTGCTGCAGTGCAGTGTTGTTTTGACTGAATTTACGTTGGAGACTGAAATGTGATGTGTGCTGAATGTCAACACCTACACCACTGGGTCACTCACCAGTGGCTGGCACCGTCAATGAACACTACACGAAAATAGTGTACATGGATTTTACTTCAGCTGGGCAGAAATTGGAGCACCGTGCCCATAACCTACAAGTAGTCTCACTTCTCTCCTCTCCTCTCTCTCTCTCTCTCTCTCTCTCTCTCTCTCTCTCTCTCTCTCTCTCTCTCTCTCTCTCTCTCTCTCTCTATCTCTCTCTCTCTCTCTCTCTCTCTCTCTCTCTCTCTCTCTCTCTCTCTCTCTCTCTCTCTCTCTCTTGCTTTGCATGCCTGTCAGTGTATCCATGTGTGTGTGTGTGTGTGTGCATGCGTGTGTGGGTTTTTCTTCCTTATCAGTACGAATATGACAATGTTGACATGTGGTGGCTGGTAGCACGAAAGCTGACAAAGTCAAACACAGCCATCATCATCATTGCTCCTATGTAGCCAAAAGCTGGTGTAGTGGCGAACTTAGTTGTCCTGATCTTAAAACACGCTGATGAATGCACATCCAATACAGCAATTGTTTTTTCCTGGTCGTCCCTCGACCTGGCATTCTCCATAAGCAGTTGCTGATTACCGGTAGAGTGTCCTCCATTACTGCCTTTGCAAGAGTTACAGAAGAAGTAAGATCAAGATGATCCTCACCACAAGAAGATCAAGAAGCTGAATACATGTACCTAATTGACCAGAAAGACAGAAGATGAGGTATACTAGTATTTGCCGCAGCAAATGAAGAACTGCACAGCGCAGCAACCAAGTGGAAAGCAGAAGAAGATTGCGCAAGTAGGTCGATCAGAGTATTTTATCCATGACAAAGGAAATACACATTGTGCAGAACATGAGGCATACACCATGACTCGCATGGAAGAGATGATGAGTTGCACCCAGGGCCAGTACTAGAATAGCTAGCACCACCAGTCATGTAGAGGTACGTGCATAATAGAGCTGGGTACATTAGTCATTACCATCAGCATCAGTACTATCAATCATCAAACTCCAGCTATACCTTGCACCCCAACAAACTAAGTAAGTTGATAGTGTTCGGAATCATCTTCGTGTTTCCGCCTTCACTGGTGCTGCTACAAATGAGCTGAACAATTTAGTTGGTTAGTTAGTTCGATACGTACTGGGGTGACAGGGGATGATCATGACTTTTCTCTTCGCCAACGAAGTGATGGAACAATATTCGTATACTTCGAAGTACTTGCATAAGGAGCGAAGTTCTCGAGTCGTGTGTCCGTCATCCACTGGTTCCGTCGTTCTCCATCGTTGGGAAAACGATAACAACTCAAAGACGATCCAGGTGTGGGAACATCCGATCGCGAGCAGCCCTTTGGTATTCTCAAACTACAGTATGCAAAATGGAACTGCTTTCGAAAAACACTATTTCCTTCCAGTGCAGTCTTCTTTTTTTGCCACCCAAGCTCCGTTTCAAGTCCCGTGATCGGTGGTGAACTCGATGATCTTTGGCCCGAATCCTCATAGGCCGCACGGTATGACTCATTGGAAAGTCCTCTATAGACACACATGCACATACACACACGTACACACACGTACACACACATACACACACGTACACACAGGTATAGACACACACACGCCTGTGCGTGCCCTCGTAACGTACCATCAAGCTGATCGTGGTCGGTGACGTCCACTTGTGTGAACGCTACGTTGGCCTTTCCAAATTTGCTCTGCAGTTCTGAACATGTGTCACTTCCCACAGTCGGCTGGAGATCTCCAATCATCACCTAAATAGTCACATGATAAGGGAGATAACAGTCACATGACCAGTCACATGACCAGTCACATGACCAGTCACATGACCAGTCACATGATCAGTCACATGACCAGTCACATGATAAGTCACATGATCAGTCACATGATAATATCATATACTGTAAACTGCCTAATATTCGCGACGGATTAATGTTCGCTATTTTCGCGAGAAGAGCGTAACGCAAATATTAACCACCGTGAAATCTAACTTCAACAGTGGGTGTATGTAAGTGGCCCCCAGTGCTTCGCGAACTTTTGCCATCGCAAACTTGCTGGTTCTAAGAAATCGCGAAAATTTAGTGACGCGAATATTGGGCGGTTTACAGTACTGTAATTTCACAAATTTTTAGTGTACTTTTATTTTCGGTACTTTCGGTGCGTCTGTTTCATACCTAAAATTTCAATACACCAAACTAACACTAACACACATAATCCAATAGGGAACTGCTTCTCTGTACAGAAAAGTTAGGTGCTTAGAAGCAGTTCCCTATTGGATTATGTGTGTTAGTGTTAGTTCGGTGTATTGAAATTTTAGGTATGAAACAGACGCACCGAAAGTACCCGAAATATAAGTACACTAAAAATTTGTGAAATTACAGTACACAGAAACAAATTGGGAACACTTTCCGTTTGTATTCCGTTAGCACCACCAAGAGGAGTAGATAACCCAAAAAAAGATTGGGCCACTCCAGGTTCCTTCTTGCTACACGCTGAACAGTCCGTGACAGCGGCACGGCATTGTTCGTGTCGCCACAACGCCCTGCAACCGTCGTGAACCATGACACCAACAAAATTTGACTTGATGGTGGCCCATCAGAGAATGGAAGCACATAGCACACTTTGTCGGAGGACACAGAGACACAGAGAATGACTACAAATCTGTCTCCGGGGAAAATTGCGATTCCGCGGCCGCGTTTTTTTCCCGTGTTTTTTGCGATTTTTTAAAAGACCGCGTTTCCCGCGATTTTCCCGCGTTTTTTGAACTTTTTTGTTGCACTACACGTACACACAGTGCACTGTTCGGTCAGCAACGTCTCATCGTGGCGGCTTTTTACTCAAATATGACGAGTGCTTACACCAGAGACTTGTAACTGATTGATTTCACTACATACTCACTGAAAATTGCCGCACATCAATATTATTCACCGCATATTTACCGCAAATTCACCGCAAATTATGCCATATTACGCCGCGTTTTCCCCGCGTTTTTTTCCGATTTTTTCCGCAATTTTCCCCGGGGACAGACAAATGTACATGAACATACACCGGCAGAACGAGAAAGGGCAAGGCTACAGTCAACGTTGCGTATAACGACACTCGGCGGGGCATTAGAAAAGTGTCCCGATTCGCGAAGTGTCCTTATACCCGAAGTCTCGTTGTATGTATAACAGTTACAGAAAAAGCCATTATTCTAACGACGCGCCGCATATATATATAAATAATTATAACGATTTCCCAAAATTGACCAGTTTACGTGTACCAAAAGTAACGATTCTCACTCATTCTCAACGCTCAATAGGACAGTATATGTATCGATTTCTGTATAACGATTTCTATTTTAACGACAGATTTCTCCTCGTTAACTCGTTAGAGATAGCACTTCGTTATATATATAAAATTATATGGCCTTTATAGTAGATGGGACTTTGCTCTGGTTACGGAAGCGAATTGTCGTTATATCCGCAGTCGTTATTACTAATATCAGCGAAGTTGCCTGTAGTTTGCTACTGGCTATGCCGGCGATGTGTATGCTAGGAGAAACTTTATTGGTGGTTTTTGGTGTGCTGCTATGCTATGCACTGGGTGTGGATTTGTGACCGTACCTTGCCGCCTCGTTGCAGGAACGCCACAGAGAATGCCTTGCCAATGCCCTGCGCTCCACCGGTAATGATGGCTACCTTGCGACTCAGGTCCTGGCGGACGATTCCAGCCATCATGCTCGAATATAGGATCAGAATGTCAACTCCACAAATGTTCAGCAATGTACAATGCACTGCTCTTGTAGAGTCCTTGCGTCAATACGGAAATTTGTCTCTTCACCGCCGCCTGGAGTCAGTATGCAAAATGAATTATTGACTAGAACTAGCAGCTAAGAATCCAACGCAATGCCAATGGATGGCCATGCAGTTATTTTTCTACGGGTGGTGAAGATTTGAGGCTCAGCGGCACGCACACACAGTCACTCGGACTGGACTGTAGATCAAGAGATGTGGGTTTTTTTGACGGCCAACAGGCAACTAACTTTGATGATAATGAATACTAAACAGGAGACACAGGCACAGGTGACAGGGCTAGGGTACAAAATCAGGCTGCAGCACAAGCGCACAGAGAGGAATAGCTACTTGTACTTTCAAACCACACGCAAAATAAACATGAAACAGAGGATAACAAAATGTGGAGCTGAAAATTTGGCACGTGACGCGGTTGTGTGAGTCATTCAATGACTCATTTTGCCCATTTTTTCTTTCTTTTTCCCTTTTTTACCGCGGTATGTTCCAAAAATCATTAAAATCATTGTTTAGGGAGTAGTAAAATACTGGTACATCATGTATTATTTTACTACTCGGAGTACTCCCTCAGAAAGTCGGACCACCAAGCAGGGACTTGGTCCTCCACCCACGCATCGGCTGACTCAAAGCGGCATCATGCCATGGTGTTGGTGATCATACCAGGAGATTAAAAAAAGGAGCGAAGCGAAACAAACATCACTCTCCCGAGTCTGTCTCCAGTCTGTCTCTGATCTTCAATCTCACACTCAACTCTTTCTTCACGGTTGTTAGGGCACGCTTTCTTGTTATTGGGCAACCTGCAGAATCTGCGAAGCAAAATATACAACAACAACAACAACAACAACTCTCACTCTCCGACTCTCACTCTCACTCTGAGTCTCACTACGGTCTCACTCTCACCAGGCTCTTACTGTCTTAGTCTCACTCTCAGTCTCACCAGGCTCTTAGTCTCACTCTCAGTCTCACCAGGCTCTTAGTCTCACTCTCACTCTCACCAGGCTCTTAGTCTCACTCTCACTCTCACCAGGCTCTTAGTCTCACTCTCAGTCTCACCAGGCTCTTAGTCTCACTCTCAGTCTCACCAGGCTCTTAGTCTCACTCTCAGTCTCACCAGGCTCTTAGTCTCACTCTCAGTCTCACCAGGCTCTTAGTCTCACTCTCACTCTCACCAGGCTCTTAGTCTCACTCTCAGTCTCACCAGGCTCTTAGTCTCACTCTCACTCTCACCAGGCTCTTAGTCTCACTCTCACTCTCACCAGGCTCTTAGTCTCACTCTCAGTCTCACCAGGCTCTTAGTCTCACTCTCAGTCTCACCAGGCTCTTAGTCTCACTCTGAGTCTCACCAGGCTCGAGTCACTGTCACTGTTACTCTCACTGTTACTACGGTCTCACTCTCACTCTCACTGACTGTTGCCGCCAGTGTCATTGTTACCGTCTCACTCTCACCAGGCTCTTAGTCTCACTCTCACTCTCACTGTTACTCTCACTCTCAGCCACAATGACCCACACAGGCGCTAGGCGCAGGAATGAAGAAAATAGAAGAAAAAAGGCCCAACCGGTTAACCCGGCCTTGCCAGTTATTAGTTACGTGGACTTACTGGGGTCGCCATGGCAAATAATGAAACAATGCACAAACAATCATGAATGCACAATGATACATAACAAAATGGATACATGTGAAGCGAATGGCAGCATCACCATCACCATGATCACTGGCTGCCAGGACTCGAGCACTAGACAAACCCACTACTGCCTGGCACTAGGCTGCGGCTGGTACATACATGTACCGGTAGATGTACGGCGGGCATCGCGAAGGCAGGCAACGCTAGTGTACCATGGTGTACTGTTAGCAGACCGCAGCTCAGCCGACACCGGATCCACGCCATGACTGTTGAGTATGATTCGCCCGATCAAGTTCTCCGATGTCATGGAGGCAATACGCTTCAGTAGTGCAGACCGTGCGGCTGCCTTGCCAGCTCCACCCGTGGCGGAGAAGACCAAGGCCCGCGGAGGTTTGGGAACAAAGCTGCCGTGCTCGATCTCCTTCAATTCACCCTCCGCTCGTGGCGTCTTCGTTTTTCAAGTTTGTGACGTTGGTAGCAAGCCGAGAGAGGAGGAACGACTCTGATTTGAGGGAGCGAAAGGCCACAGCCTTGAGGCCGCGTTGAGGCTTGAATACAGTCCTGACCTGAGTGACACCGAGTCCGAGTAACGGGGACCGTGGCCGCGCTGTGAAGACGTGTCCGATTCTGATTCACCCCGATACAACTAGTGCACTGCGGATATGAGTAAACCGCTGGATGATGAGTGTGGACAAGGGCGAGTATTGCAGGGTTGTACTCGTGGACATGAGCACTATAGTACAGTGGTTCTCCAGCTATCTCCAGGGTCGACGACAACAGGTGAAAATTGGAAATAACAGAGGAGACGAGACACATTGTACACGAGGCGTTCCGCAAGGGTCGGTGCTAGGGCCTCTGTTATTCTCTTTGTACGTGCGACATGCCCCTGGAGTACTTCGCCACGCAGAGTCCCAACAGTATGCTGACGATATCGCCTTTTATATTACACTGTAAGTGGAGCACTTCAGCACAAGCTGACAAGTGAGTTGAACAGACTAAATACGTACCTTGGAAGCATTGGTCTCATCTTGAATGCCCAGAAAACGAAGTTCATGGTGCTTCGGAAGAAGGCTCTGCCTCTTCCGCCGGATCTTACCATTGCATGGTGGTGTCGATATTCGACCTTCTGCCACAGCGCGTTATCTTGGCCTTATTATTGACCAACACCTCACCTTTGAGGATCAAGTCATCCATGTATGTACATCTGTTTATAAGAAGATAGGAGCATTCCGCCACTGCCGCCGTACAGTAGATCACACAACTAAGCGAATATTTTATTTATCTCTCATCCAATCCACTATTGAATACGCCAGCAACTCGTATGCTCACTGTCTGACACCACCTTTATACTCTCGCCTTGTTACTTTAAGTCATATCAGCATGAAAACGGTTTTTGGTCTCCCTCGCCGTACCCCGACTGTCTTTGTTTTGCGGCACGCTAAGTTATACTCCCTCGAATCTCGTCTCAACTTGAGGCTTTTTATTTTTGTTTTCCGCTGTATTCATAAGCTTACAAGTCCTCTTCTTTCCTCAATGTTCACCCTCCATTCGGCTGCTACTTGGAGAGACGCACTAAGAGGGCAATCATTCTCTTCACTTTCTTTGCCCGCTGCTACCACTAGATATGGCATGTTCTGTATTTCTTTCCTTGGCGCTGATAGGTGGATTTCTCTGCCTGTCTCGTGTCGTCAGGTTGAGCATCTATCCGTTTCTGTTCCGCTCTGTAAAGAGCACTTAGGGTTCCCTGTAACAAGACGGCAACGTCTGTAGGGCCTTCCCTATCAAAATAATAAATTCTACTACTACATGTACTACTACTACTACTACTACTACTACTACTACTACTACTACTACTACTACTACTACTACTACTACTACTACTACTACTACTACTACTACTACTACTACTACTACTACTACTACTACTACTACTACTACTACTACTACTACTACTACTACTACTACTACTACTACTACTACTACTACTACTACTACTACTACTACTACTACTACTACTACTACTACTACTACTACTACTACTACTACTACTACTACTACTACTACTACTACTACTACTACTACTACTACTACTACTACTACTACTACTACTACTACTACTACTACTACTACTACTACTACTACTACTACTACTACTACTACTACTACTACTACTACTACTACTACTACTACTACTACTACTACTACTACTACTACTACTACTACTACTACTACTACTACTACTACTACTACTACTACTACTACTACTACTACTACTACTACTACTACTACTACTACTACTACTACTACTACTACTACTACTACTACTACTACTACTACTACTACTACTACTACTACTACTACTGAGAACGTTGACTTTATTTGATAACAAACTGGGTGCCGGAATGAAGAATTCAAAAAACGGAAGCAAAGAAAGCAATGGTGACAAATCCAATCAAGTATATCGTAGATAGGAAAATCAAATCAAATAAATCGGAAAATCCAATAAGAAAATAAAATAAAAGAATCAAGTCAACTATCGAATACCAAAACAAAGAGTAAACCCGCATCCGCAAACACAATCAAAGCAGCACCGTTTACCCAACTCATCCAACAACCCAGACAAGAGAAAACCAGATAAGGTACACAAAGAAAACGGGCAAGTCAACCATCAAATCATGACCAACATATAATAGCAAAATTGCTACAACAAAAATACAGACAATATCATGAAACAGTTAGGTCAGGCATGCTAAACAGCCAGGTGGGCGCGGGCCCTACACTCCACCACAAAACCGCCATGACCAGCACCCATGAGCCTTCGGCGGTACGAGTGCCGTGACCCCCGCAGACAAGTTATTTGCCAGCGAATCAGGCACACACTGATCCGGGCACGAAGCTGGCGCATGATCAGTGAGTAGGGGAGATCACGGTTCCTCTCACTGATTTGAGCTGCTAACGACTTCAGGAATATTGACGCCTCCGGCGCACACTGCCCATTGGTGGCGAAAACCAACGGCGTGAACGAACCGCGGTCGACGTTGTTGATCCGGCTCGAGTACTGGCGCTTCTTCTGCCTCTCGTTGTCAGACAACTGGCTCGCTACTCCCGAACGCGACAGCAAAGACGGCCTTGGGTGGGTAACCCGAACATCAAAGAAGGCGTTTTGCTGTCGCGTCCAGAAACCGCGAGCCCGTATGTCTGCACGAGCGGCATCAGCTCTAATACCTGAGACCGTCTCACCATCGAGAGGCAGCAGAACAGGCTCCAACTCGACATCATACGCCACCTCGGACATGGCACTAGCCAGCAGGTCCCGAACCTCGTTGTGACGTTGCGTTGGGTACCCGCCACAGGGGCATGTCATAGCGTGGTGGCTTGTCATGTCTTTGCCACACACGCATGATGCTGGCAAACCTTCCAAGGGAAGGCCATATCGTAGGCCCACAGCATCACGGAAATCCGTCCTGCTGAAAACGGTCCCAGGCATTGTAGTCGCAGGTGGAGTCGTCAACCAACTTGAGACGCCATCTTCACCTGCGACCTCTACCAGTAGCCGTTGCGTGGGCGGGAGGCCGGATCGGATCTCCTCTGCCAAGTTCCGCTGCTGAACACGGCGCGCCGCCCGAGCACCTGCAGCCAATGTCCTGCATGCTGTTACCACAGACGACACCTCATGCGTGGAGGTGCCACCGACTACCAACTCCACCATGGGTGCAATGGCGTCTCGGCACAAGGTGCGCTCAGCAGCCGCCCGTGACACATTGCTACGGACCGCAAGACCACCAAGCTTTGCTGGAAGGGAAAGCAGTGCTCGCAAACCTCCCTCAACCGGCACAGAATGGCCCGTGAATGCAGGCAGCAGCTGATCATTTAGGACGCGATCCAGGGGTGCGTAGAGTGCCCCGTCAGCATTAGCAACGCGCTGCAAGTATGACCACCGAGACTGAATGGCAGAGATGAATAAGTGGTAAGCCGCGTGGGGCTGGGTCTCTGCAACACTCGCCAGCCTCTTGGTTAAAGCACACCAGTCACCCACACGGCTTCCCACTACTACCCCCCTACTTCCCACTACTACTACTACTACTACTACTACTACTACTACTACTACTACTACTACTACTACTACTACTACTACTACAAGTACTACTACTACTACTACTCGAGTTTGGATTTTTTCTTCAATCATCTTTCCGATCACATTATCATGGATTTTCAATAAAGTTCTTTGACTACTACTACTAGTACTAC